>NC_135309.1:97899767-98199767 GCF_048772815.1 Callospermophilus lateralis
CATTTATTTTAAGTCAGTGTCTAGCTAAGATGCCTTGGTTGGCCTTGAACTTGCAATCTTCCTTCTTCAGTCTCCCAAACAGCTGGCAATCACAGGCATGCACCACCATGCCTGGCCTGTTTCTTTTTAATTATGGAATAAAGCATAGCATTAGAGCATAATCTTTGGAATTCCACAGATGTGAATTTGAGTCCTGGCTCCAATATTAACCATCTGTGTGAAGTTGGATTAAAGGTAAGACTCCTCATGAATAATTTGGACATGGTAGCATTTACCTCTTGTCTTTGATATCGGAATCAAGTGAGATTAGCGTCAAGTACCTACCACAGTTTCTGACAGAGTTAACCAAACTTACTGGTAGCTACTACTTCTCTCCCTTTTGTATTACTACCTTCTTTAAGTACTGCTCCATACATATCTTACTCTCTTACTCTCCTCTTGGTATCTCAAAGATAGGGACTCTATCTTCTGAATCTTTGTTTAGGATTATGATTGTTTTTATAGTGAAAGGAATATTAAATTTCTGATCAATTGTCCAGTATTATTTTCTCTTACAAATTTGTGATAACAACTTTTATTTTTTGTTTATTTTTTCATCTGTAAAATGGAAATAATACATATTTCATGGACTATTAAAATAATTAAAAAATACTATATGTATGTACAGGCTTTAAAATTACATGTTTTAAAATATGTTATATATAAAAAATTGAAATTATATAAATATGAAATAAAATTTAAATAATTATTGTGTTAGTTAATAGTTTATATTTTAATTTTAGTTTATAATAATAGAAAATAGATGTTTTAAGAATTTTGAATAAAGGAAAGTAATTCAATGTTTAAGGTCATATTGCAACTATGAGTATCAAATGAATGGCAAAGAAAATTTTAGAACCCAAGTGTTTAGTTATCTGAGACATATAATATGGTAGCTCATGCAAATTATTTATGATTGATTCAAAAGAATGATAGTGGTAATTTGGACGTCACAAGATAGTATCTGTTGTGAAGCAATTTTCTGAGATCCTTTTAAAACCAATACAATGATTGATATCCTTCTTTTAGGATGATTTTCCACTGCTATAAGTCTGTGTTAAGAAATTTTTCAGAAATGATACATGTGTCACTTTAAGCTTTCCTTATTGTGTTTTTCTGATCTCTCATCTTGAATCCACTGGTGACTATTACATAGAATGTGTGGAACCTCCATGAAAAATGTCAAATATGGAATGGGTCAATGATCTGATTAGTACTGTGGTGCCAAATATGGTGTAACTTAAAATTTTAGTACTTTTCATTAAGACAATCACCATGAAGATAATCAAAGAGGAGACAATATAGAGATTCTGTCTTCTTATAAATATTTTTGAGTTACCAATTATATCCCCACTAGGTTAGGTGCTGGGGAATCAGTGGTGAGCACCAGAGTTCTTACCAGCATGGCACTATTTTTTTTTAATTAGGAAGATTTAAATTAATTTATCAAATCAATAACTATATAACACCAAGTCAAGTATTCTGGGGGAAAGAAAGGGAAGGGAAGGAGTTAGAAAACATCAAGGACAGGCATTTGGGGTATCTTAGATGCATTACTCAGGAGAGGATGCTTGGAGAAAGTGACATTTGAAAACCATTCAAAGTAAAGTGAGAGAATCAGCCATGCAAGACCAAGGAAGAGCATCAAAGGAAAGGCGTCAGATATGTCAAAGTCCTCAAGTGAGATTTCAGCATTTTTTTAGAGAATATGCAATGCTTTCTGAAATGAAATGTATGACTGTTTCCTTCAGTGAAACTACTTTGCTGAGAGTTTGGTGATAAAAGATTATTTGTGATTTATTTTGAAAGTAAGGCCAGAAATCAGATGGGTTGTGTTTGGAGCTTGAGGGAAATTGTGAAGAATTTCGAATGTTGGTTTTTGATCCTGGTGACTGGGTGCATAACAACACTATTTGCTGGATATTGAGACTGAGTAAGGAATTCCTATTAAGTTTAAGATGCTTATTTAATCTTAACGGAAGTATAGATCTAGAGTTCACTTTCAAGAATAAATGAATATAATAGAGAAAATTCCATTGCTGTAATCCAATTTTGAGAAAGATTTTTCTGGGTGATGCCTTTTGCCAATTTAGCAACATGCAGATAGAAAGTTAGTGGTGTGAGCTATTAAATACAATAGTTTTAAAGGGTTGTGCCTGAAGAAGCATGACTAGAAAAATTTTTTAGAAATAATTTACCTTACTGATGTGGATCCAAATCTTGCCTTTATAACTAAATTACAGATTTCTTTTTAGCCTTTAAACTAATTTCCTCTAATTTCTTAAACATTTGTAATTCAGTAACCAGTACCGAAGAGAAAATAGAATGATCAGTTTGTCAGTTAATGTTAAATTAAAGACAATAAAATAGATTTTATGTAGTTTGAGCAAAAAGAGATTTAATGTGGGAAATTGGATGCTTACAAAATTGCTGAAAGGGATGGAGATAAGGTTGAGCTTACAATAATTATTCCCATAAAAGCATTGCAATAAAATTTAGATACACAGTACTTTCTGTGGCCCAGGATTCATTCAACAAGTTTTACATATATTAAAAAATACAGTTAAAAATATATGTAGTCATATGACTAGTAAGAGGCAGAGCTAACTACTTGCCCCAGGGAATAGAGCTCCTAAATTTGTACTCCTAAATATTTTACTATAATGACCAAGCATAAGTAAGTGATTATTTCTACCAAGACCAAGAATTTAGGGAATTAGGTAGGGCCTAATTCAGTTTGTTGCTCAAACTGTTGGGTATATTTCCACACTATTTCAATTGCATTCATGCCTGCAAAATGAATGTCCTGTGCCTCATAAACACAGAGGCCAGGTATTGGAACTTCTGATACCTCAGCCAACAGAAACACAAAATCAGCAGAGGTGAAACCTGAGTGTACCTCACTTCAATTACTGAAGAGGTGAGTCCACTTCATGAAAGCTTGATTGCTTGTGGAACTGTTAAAATAAAGTGGAGAATAGTTCAAGAGTTCCCTGAGCAGAGACATAACCATTGAGGCCACATAAGCAAAACTTAACCTGGCTCATTTTTGGATGTAAGTGAAACTTAATTCTTATAAGTGCTTTGATAAACAGAAATGAAAATTGCCTTCTAAAAATGGAATAAGATAATAATTTTTTTCCACCTGTGATTCTGGGAATTGAATCCAGGATGCTCTACGATCAAGCTACACTACCAGCCCTTTTAAAATATTTATAGTTGCTGAGTCTGGTTTTGAACTTTGATTCTTCTACATCAGTATCCCGAATTGCTGGGATTATAGGTATGTACCATTGCACTTGGCTACAATATTCACTTTTAACCAATCTCCTGCTGTTTTACATTATAAACCATTCTGTGGCCACAAGTTGAACTTCTTGTCATTTTCAGTTTGAATCTCCTGTACTTTATTTTATTGTAAAATAAAAATTAATAAAAATTTAAACTTGATGATATTGATAGAGCCACAACTGAAGTGTAATGTGCCCTTAAGGTTTTCAACCTCTTGATTTCCGTAAAGTCACAACAGATGTGAGTGAATTTATCTGCAGTGCATGCCACTGCCAGGGAGGATATTGTGTAGATAAGGCGAAATATAAACCAAGTCCAGTAGATAGCACTGTTCAGAAGCCAAAGGAAAACCATGTTTACAAATAACCTTTAGCTGCAAAATGGTTCTGCATTTTTTTGCAAGAATAATGGATACCTAGGCAGGTGACAAAATATGCACAAAGTTGTTATTCTCTGAGTATGTTAGTAACCAGTTTAAGGCTCACAGCAAAATTGAGAGGAGGGAACAGAGATTTCTCCATGTAGCCACTGCTTCCATATACAAATAGATTTTTGATCCTTCTTTTCCATGGGTGTATTATTAATTAGACAAATCACATTTATTGGAGCTTAACTTTACCTTTTCCTGGTATAATTCTGGCTTCTAATTTACAATAGACGTATAGTATGTAAGTGGAAAAGAGTTACATAAAGCAGTGTCTACAGTAGTATTTATATTAAAATTTTCAAGAAACTACGATTACAGAAAATTAAATGAATTGAATGCAAACCACTTTAAGGTTGTATTTAAAAAGACCTGAGCTCCCAGCTGAATAGTTTAGACCTGGCACTAATTTCCTGGGCAATTTATAGTATATTGTTTCTTTTTTCTCTCAGCTTCAGTTTTCTCAATCATGGAAGGAGAATACTAGCCATCAAAGGATTATAGAAAACAATAAGTGCTGAATAATATTTTTTTAAAAATATAGCATTCAAATCTTTGATCCAATGCTGTGAATACTGACCTTGAACAAGTAATTAAACTTTTAAAATCTGTTTTCTCATTTGTCAAATGAGGAAGTCAAAAGTAGAAATTTAATTAAGTTCACGTAAAATTAAGTGAAATAATGTAAGAGATGTGCTGGATCTTGAGACATCCAGGCATAAAGTACTCATTAATTTTTTTAACATTTTTAGTAATTAATTTATTTTAATTAGGTATATATGACAGCAGAATGCATTTTGATTCATTGTACACAATTGCAGCACAACTTTACATTTCTATAATTGTACACAATGTAGCGTCTCACCATATGTGCAGTCATACATGCACCTAGGTAATGATGTCCATCTCATTTCACCATCTTTCGTGCTCCCATGGCCCCTCCCTAACCCTCCCTCCCCTTTGCCCAATTAAAGTTCCTCCATTTTCCTCATACCCTCCCGCCATGGATCAGCATCCACTTATCAGAGAGAACATTTGGCCTTTGGTTTTGGGGGATTGGCTTACTTGGCTTAGCATGATATTCTCCAACTCCATCAATTTACCTGCAAATGCCTAATTTTATTCTTTCATAATACTGAGTAATATTACATTGTGTATATATACCACAGTTTCTTTATCCATTCATCTATTGAAGGGCATCTAGGTTGCTTCCACAGTTTAGTATTATGAATTGAGCTGCTATGAACATTGATGTAGCTGCAGCTGCGTTACTATAGTATGCTGATTTAAAGTCCTTTGGGTACAGACAGAGGAGTGGGATAGCTAGGTCAAATAGTGGTTCCATTCCAAGTTTTCTAAGGAATCTCCATAATGCTTTCCAGGTTGGTTGCACCAATTTGCAGTCCCACCAGCAATATATGAGTGTGCCTTTTCCCCCACATCCTGGCCAACATTGACTTGTTGTCTGTATTCTTGATAACTGCCATTCTCACTGGTGTGAGATAAAATCCATCTGCAGCAAAATGAAAATATACCCCTTTATCTCATCATGCACAAACTCAAAGTGGATCAAGGACTCAGGAATTAATCCAGAGACCTTGTGCCTAAAAGAGGAAAAATTAGGCCCCAAACTTCATCATGTCGGATTAGGCCCTAGCTTCCTTAAGTCTTCTAAAGCAGAAGAAATAAAATCAAGAATTAATAAATGGGATGAACTCAAACTAAAAAGCTTCTTTTCAGTAAAAGAAATGATCAATGAGGTGAACAGAGAGTCTACATTTTGGGAGTAAATTTTTCCCACGTACTTGTCAGATAGAGCACTAATCTCCAGGGTTATAAATAACTCAAAAAACTTAACACCAAAAAAACAACAACCCAATCAGTAAATGGGCTAAGGAGCTGAACAGATACTTCTCAGAAGAAGATATACATTCAATCAACAAATATATTAAAAAATGTTCAATATTTCTAGTAATAAGAGAAATGTAAATAAAAACTACTCTAAGATTTCATTAAATGTTAATTGTTAACAGACGCCAGTAAAGATACAGATTTTTGTCACTTCACTGAAGTTCTAGTGTTTATAATTTTGTCTCATCTGTATAAAATACTTATTGAAATCTTCCAACCTCATGAACTGTCTTTTACAACTCATTGAGCAATAGTCTACTGATCCATGTGTCTGCATAAATTTTTTTTTCCTGATAGGTTTGAATTTAACCCAAACCAATTATTTGTTTGGTTCTCTTAAGGTACATTAAGTGATTTCTGTAGTTGAAATAAAACTGAGACATTATCTTTGTAGAATTGTAAATGCTGAAGAGAATTAGTTACAGAAATAGAAGTAAAGTACAATAATTTAGTTGGGAGAAAAAACAAGAATGAAGAAAGTTTGTTTCACAAAACCATTTTCTTGGTGTTTAGATTTTAATAGTGGCAGAAGCTGTGAAGGAAAAACTTTTTTCTTTAGATGTAGATGGACACAACACAATGCCTTTATTTTTATGTGGTGCTGAGAATCTAACCTGGGTCTCACCCATGCTAGGTGAGAGCTCTACCACTGAGCCACAATCCCAGCTCCCCACCCCCTTTTAATAACAAAGTATCACATTAAAAATAGGGACAGTAATCTCAGAAGTAAGATGTAAACCTGTCTTAATGCAGGTTGTATTTGGGAAGCCAAACAGGATTTTCATGGCTTATCCATCTCATTTTGGTAAAAAAAAAAAAAAAAAAAAAAAGTATTCTTACATTGCATTAGATAATCATTCAGTCTTTAAACTAAAATTAACTAATTGCTGTATTTCCATTTCTGGTAAGACGGTAATTCAGGGCAAGTATTGATAGCTTGTTAGGTCTAAACTATCACTTAAATTCTGATCATTATGTAGACTCTGGGATGGTTAATCTAAAATACACATACACCCATACTGATGTTTGGCAAGTGAACTTAATATTCATGAGCCATTTTTAGGCTATTGCTGTATGAAAGGTAGTAGTACATGGTGCTGCTCTGCCATTTATATTAACATAAAAATAAAAAGCACAACAGATGTGTAAGGAGTGATATAGATAATTGTGTGCATAAAGTGTAGGGCATATTCTCAATATATTAATCTCATTTGGTTTTTTGTATCAGTGGATTTTGTCAGCAGCTGGAAATTCTTAGTTATCTGTGGATATTCTCTTTATGATTTCATTTCTTCCAGGTACTTGGAAACTATGAAATCCTGGATTAAGAAATCTGAATAATTTCAAAGTGCTGGGGCAGATAAGTCAATTTAAGACATCCTTAAGAAGTTCATTGATGCTGCAGCAAGAAACAGAAATGTTTAGTGTATCATTTTTTAAGGGGGACAAATTTCTCTCTCTGTGGAGCTGTATCATGGATAGTACTGCTGAATTGTTTTAAACTGCCAAACAGTGGTCCTGAATAAGTTAGTGAACAAAATTCTCCATCTCTTTCCTTCCAGTTAAAGGAGAAAGACTGGAAATAGGCTCAAAATGAGTAATAATTGGATTTCTTAGGGAAAAAAATTGAAAGTTCTATTTCTCTCCTCTTAGTCTATAGAAATGGAACTGCTATTTACCCTCAAAAATGAATGAGAAAGGGCTACTTTGTTGGAGAATTGCAATTATTTGTGGGATTTTTGAACCTTTCTTTTGTTAGTATATGAGAAGCATTTTTGGTTCATGTTAAAACCATCTCCTAATTGCATAAGAATAACAGAGGATTGATTGGCTTACCATCTATGGATATTTCTATTTAAGGGTAGGTCTATCAAATATACTAGCACGTGATGGCCTTGCCATCTTGCAAGAGGTGATAGATTATTGTGAAGACCTTTTATTTCCAGTTTCCCCTATGATTTTTATGACTTTTGTCTCATATTTATAATTAAATAGTCATTGAATTATCTTCCTTTGCAAGGGCAGTGACATAATTTCTGGGACAGTATTTATCAGTGTAAGGCTGCGGATTGACTGGTTATAAATAAACATGCTTTTCATCTTCCATAGTATTTCTATATCAGATAAGACAAAAATTAAATTGTTAAGTTGTAGACAATAAGAATACTGTAAAGTTATTTTTCACTTAAAGTCCTTGAGAAAGGTATTATTGCATTTAAAATAAAATTTGATGTTCTTACTAAAACCTAAAGGTAAGTAGAATATTTAGCCTCTGTCTCCTGCTTAGCTTTTCATATCTATGTTGTCTTTGTGTTTTTACCTCAATATTCTCTGGTATCTTTGCAGGGCGTAGGCCCACCTTGAAGCTGAGGCAGGGTGAAAGCCCCTTGGCACCCCAATTCTCGCAATGATGCCAGAAAGATTCTGGATGTGTTGTTCAGAGTAACAAGCCTGAATTAATTAGAAGGGATAGGAAAGGGGAAAAGAAGATTTTCTCAAAGGACAGAATGGGATGTCTCAGGGAGGAGAGAGACAGACCATTCTTCCTGCCCTCCAGTTTTATTGGGGGTTCAAGGAAGTTTCCAGAGTCATGTCCAGGTCCATCTTTTGACTTTTGACAGACAGCAGAGGAACTGCATGGACTGCCCCTCAGAAAGGATGGTGTGGTGCTCACAGAGTTGGAGATTTTTAGGAAATTGTGTTGCCTGTTTTTGCCTCAGTTTCCTTCTCTCTTAATGTATTACCCTTTGAGTAGCCATCAGTAAGCTTTCTTTGTGAAGGTCTTAATGTTTTAGTTGCTTGGGTGATTGAGGTTGTGATAAGTTTCAGTGACAAGGGAGGGTCCAGCCACCTGATGGAGAGTGCATGATCTTAATAGTTTTTAAGAGGGTGTTATTATGAATGGTGGAATTTTAACATACCAAGCCCCCATCTTCTAGGTGCTTATCTGTCAGATATAATTCCCTGTGGTTTTCAGTCATCCTTTGTCTTTTCCCTGCTCACCCATTCATGACTGACTAGATACTTAATGGTATTACTGTATTCCTTTCATTCCTGAAACATGCTATTCTCTTTTACTATCTCAGGACATGTGCACATTTCATTCCATTAATTTTTCCCTACCGACCACAAAGTTAGGTCTCTCAGATCCTTCAGGTTTCCATTTCTATGTTACCTTCTTTGATGAGATTCATCTGTGATTTTCTTAACTGTCTGCTTTTGTTACTGGTTTTTGGTACTTATCACGACATAACTCTTTAGTTATTTAGCAACTTTTTATTGTCTGATTCCATCTTTTCATAGAATAAAAATAACAAGAATTAAGTAATATTGCCAATTTTGTTCACCAATAAAAGTGTCAACTATACAGTACAGTACTCAGGAGTCAGCAAATGAAACCAGATTAGTTCTCTCAGTACTTCCTTCTCATGCTACCTTTGACCGTGATAAGTAATTACTTCTGCTTGGATCCAAACTGGACACTTTGGTATTTCTGGTATTTTGATGACTAGAATAAATGAGATAACAAAATATCTGTTTGGCTTGAAGCATTGGTTTATAACGAGTGTTACAGTTCTCAGTGAGTAGAATACATTTAACTGCAGAGGGCAGTGCTGTCTAATGTCCATGCTGCAATCCCAGGATTCATAAACTAACTCTGTTCATTTCACATTCGAAGTCTTTGATGGATGTTCTGAAATTCTTTCATTACTGTTTTAGCAATGTGTTATGCAATTACACTTTAGAAATGACACTTCTTATAAGAAATATCAGAGTTTTAGCCATAGATGCATCAGAGTGTTTCTTAAATTAACTGGATGGCCCTTTGGAAATGATTTTTTGAAAAATTGTAGTACTTTCATTTGGTCCTAACTTTTTACTTCACTTCCTTTAATCTATCCTTTAAAAGAGGCCTTTGGGATTTAATCAGATTTAGCAGTGAGTATTGCAACTGCCAAACAGCCTCACTAATTTTTAGAAGGCTAAAATAGATTTTGAATCTAAAAGTGGTGCTTTCTCTTATGCACTTACTTGCAAAATTTCTGGCTTCTCATGTTTCTCATCCCATTTATATTGCATACTTTGACAGATTAATCTCAGAGCATATCTTTGATCCCAGCATTCTTTTACAAACAAAGTTTAAAGAGGCTTTATTGCTTAGTTAGCATTTTTTGTCTGTAAGACCCTCCTATTATGCTCAGTATCATCTGTTCAGTCTTATTCTAAATGTTTCTTGTTAATTTGAAAGAATTCTAGACCTACCCAGCACTGCTGTTTCCACAGGTCTTTCTTTGTGCTGTAACCAGCCAGCTACACCTTTATTGAGGATGGATCCTCTAAAAATCTGGCAGAGAACCAAAAGGACTGGATTTCTACTACTCCCTTTGTTGCATGTTTTATTTTTTATTTTTTGTATTTTTTTTGGGGGGGGGAAATCTGCTCTTGTATTCATGACCCCCTACTATTGAATACATTTCTCAAGGTGTGGAGATAGAAGCTTCCTGCTCAGAGTGAAAGAAAATGTCTGAGAACAGAGGAAAATTTGAGATGGTAAACACCATTGAAGAAAAGGACAAGCTGTTAGAAAAAGGACTTGCTCTGGTGCCCTTTACAGTACGTATTTTAGTCACTACTTCTTTTCTATTCTTGCTATCCCCAAATGTATTATAAATCACGAACCTCTGTGTCATACTATTCATATGAGATATCCAGAATATATTGTTATCTTTTAATATTATAATTATTATCACATTTTAATTGTAGAAATTAGTGACCTTGATAACATTTTCATATATGCACATATCTTATTTTGTTTATATCCATGCTCCCTGTTTACCTCTTTGCCCTCCCTTCTCTCCCTCTATCTGCCTGATCTCCTTCTCTTTTATTCCCCTTTCCTTATAGTCTCTCCTCTACTTCAGATAATTTTGTTGTTGTTTCCACAAATGAAACAAAACATGAAATATTTGCTTTTCTGCATATGACTTATTTCTCTTAACATGATGACTTCCAGTTCCATCCATTTTCCTACAAATGATATTATTTCATTCTTCTTTTGGATGAATATGTAATCTTTTTGTTTTGTCCAGTTACAATCCTTCTATATCTAGTTTATTCAGGTGGGGTTTCTCCCAAGGTAAGTCTACTAACATTTATCAGTCTTTCTGTCTGTCTATCTATCTATCTATCTATCAATCATCTATCTATTCATCCATCTGTCATTTAAATACATATTTAAATGGCAATGCATTTGCATGGTTAAAGATGCAGAGAAATCACCTACTCATCTTTTAGCTCCATCTATCCAATTTCATCCCTATGGTAGGCAACAATAATCATTACTTCCATCTGCACCTTTTCAAAAATATTATTTGCATATACAAGTAAACATAAATTTATTTTTTTCTCTTTTTATATATAAAATAGTATGCCTTAAAATTTCATTTAGCAGTACAGAATATCTTGAATCTTTTCTCATAACAGTATGAATGCTCTTCATCTTTCTATAGATAAAGGAACATTCCAGAATATGGGTATAACACAATTCACTTAACAAATTCTTATTTATGGACATGTAGGTGTTTTATAACCTTCTACTGGAAATAATAATAAGTAATAATAGAATGAACAAAATTCTGCAAAAAATATTTTATATGTTTGGAAATTATGTTTGTAGGCTAAATTTTCATTCTTAAATACTATGTAGTTAACTACTAGTTTTATATCAATGTTGTAAAAAAATTTCCACAGTCTTAGCAGCTTAGAAGCACGATTAAAACTGAAATGTCCCTTTTGCAATGTAGTATATCTATAGATTCTGAAAATAAGGCCAGGAACATCTTACCAGTCTAGGTTAGCCCTTTATGTATATAGAGTTGGATATATTTTTAAATATTTCCTCTCTCTCTCTCTCTCTCTCTCTCTCTCTCTCTCTCTCCCTTTCTCTCTCTCTCTCTCTTTTGCTACCATATTATTCTTTACTTTCAAAATTGTGGATTTTTTGGTTCTTGAACTCATCTCTTCATTTTAAAACAATTAAATTATTCTTTCAGGTTTTATTTCAGAACATTGTTTCATTTTCACATTCAAACTTTAAATATTTTTATTAGTGCATTATAGGTATATAAAATAATGGGGTTCACTTTGGCATTTTTATAAATGCATATAACATAATTTGCTCCATTTCAATCCCCAGTACTTCGCCTTTCCTTCCCTTAATTTAAAATGGACAGTCCCTCCCTCCTTCCTTCCTTCCTTCTTTCCTTCCTTCCTTCCTTCCTTTCTTTCTTTTTTGTCTAGATGTCTATTGAATTTTACTTATGCAAGGATTCCTAATCCAGAGAGTCTCATAGCATCCATAGGTATTTAATGCAGATGTAAATTTTTAGCTAACTCTTGCATTTCTGTGCATTTTCCCCCAAAGGACAGAAGACTCACAAAATAATTTCCTTATGATATAAAGAATACTAGAACAAGAATTAAGACTGAGTTCTGACTTTTGCTTGATGCTTGCTGAGTCTCTGGTCGGACAATTTTCATGTCTGAAAATGGAACAGGCACATGACGTCCTAAATTCTTTCCAGTTCCAGAAATATGAGTTCCACCAAACTAACTTATTTTAAATAAAATATTTAGAGACTCAAAATTTTTGCTTCCTTAAGCCAAGTGAATCTAGTCTAGCAATGGAATAAGAGTTCATGTATGTGGGAAAAGGTTAAAGGGTTCTCTGGTTATAAATGAAGTTTTTAATTGCAATATGTTTCAATAATTAAAACATTCAATCAAACTTCTACCCCTATCAAAATGCATTCTTACAGTAATTACTGAATTGGTAAAAATAATTAATCCAAAACCCTGCCATAGATTTATTTATATTATTTTTGATTATGAAGGGATTTTACTATGTTTCCCATGGGCAGTGTTTTCAGTTGATTAAAGTTAAGATACAGCTTGCTATTTTCAAAGGAAAAAAGTATACTGACAGTAGTAGCAGCAAGAAGCTTACTGAGAGCATATCACTTTAACAATTGAACCCATTTCAGAATATCCTCATGGTAGAATAAGAAATTCAATTCAAACCACTTGGATAAAGTAGAGATGTATTCTATATCTCAAGGATTTTGTCTGTTTAAATAGAAGTTTGTGTGAGATGATATTGTATACTCCTTTTATCTTGCTAGGACTTTATAAAATGCTGCATTGAAAGACAATTAAGAAAAGAATAAAAAATAAATTTTCTGAATTTTCAATGCAGTAATCTAGTTTGTATATTATTAATACTAAAATATCCCAAGTTTTCTAGGTCATCTTGCTCATAAATTCCATAAACACTATTTAAGTATGAATAAAAATGCTTATGTGATATGCTGAAAGGAAAATTCACATAATCAAAAATCTATAATTTTTGCATATGCTAATATTTGTTTTATTTTCTGTAATTTTACATTAGTGTATTATGTTATTGTCATAAATGAATTAGTTTTGGGTGTACCTAAGTTTTTGTAAGCCTATAATGAAAAAGAAAAACCACAGTTGAAGAAAATACTTTCATCAGTTATTTGAATGAGTCTACTACTAATAAGAAGTAAATAAGACATATAGAGGATACTCCACAGGGTTTGATTTAGAGCATAGTATCACATCCTTCTCAATGAACGCAAATATAAAATCTGGACATAATTCTTTATATAGCTAAATAAGCTCTCTAAAATTATAAAATTAAATTTTAATAATATAATCTTTAAAATTGCCTAGAATCTAAAATTATTCAGAAAGACTCAGAAAAAATTCAACTCACATAGGATGAGTAAACAGATGTCTCTTTCTAGAAGAATTTGATCTTGATATTATCTGACAAGGACTGCAAGCATCTATTAAATAAATGCTTCAACATATAATTGTGAACTTAAGTTTAAATGAATAGAAAGATGCAAAGTATCAACAAATAGGAGGTGTAAAGAAAATCAAATCTAAGAAATAGAAATATAATGACTAAACAAAATTTACACTCCTTAGTAAAACAGAGATGACAAGAAGTGTTAACTTTCAGGTAGATTAAATCCTGTCTTAGTCAACTCTGGTTGCTGTAACAAAATATCATAGACTATGTGGCTTCAACAACAGACATTTATGTCACCCTGTTTTGGAGTCTGACAAGTCCACAATCAAGGTACCTCATATTTGGTTCTTGGTGTGGGCTCTTTTTATGTTTTGCAGACAGATACCATTCTATTGCATGTTTACTTCTTGTGTGTATGGAGGGGGCATCTCTTTTTTCTTTTTATAAAGGTGTTATTGAGAAAAAATCAATAAAACCCTCTAGCATTGCTTGTGCTCAATTGTGTTAAAAATCACTAATTTTGGAGGTCAGAGAGCTGAGCAATATGTTATTAGTTTCCCACTAGCTTTATTACTATAGAAGCACCTCTGTTGTGTGGGTTGTGATGGGAACAGTTGCCTGGGTTACTGTTTTAGGAACTTGAAGTCTGCTTTGGCTGAAAAGGCTGACTCTTCACTTGGGGCATGCAGGTATCTAATAGGGTGATGGGAACAAGATGAAGAAGCTTGACATTTCTGTCTCATATCATGTCTATTTTCTCTATGGCCTTAACCATTGGACTAAGTCATGGCATAACTGGAAAACACAGACTTTAAAAGGAGAAAAAAGAGGTGGTACTTGAGTGGCTAGAAAATATCTACCTATTCCCAGAATACATGGGTATTCCTTCCCTTTATTAATCTCTATATCCTTCATCATTCATATCCTGTATCTGAAACTCCTAATTTCCCTTTAGTTAAGAAGTGGTTCTGTGAGCAAAGCTCCCACATCTCTATTCTTTGGCCACTGAATAAAGCTCTTTCTTCTCCTGTCCCTCTATTTCTTGAGTCATTGAACTTATTAAGCAACAGAAGAATTGAAACTTCTCTTGATTACAAGGGCAATAAACCCATCATTGAAGCTTCATCTCAAGACTTTGTCTAAATCTGATTTTCTCTCAAAACCTTTACTTCCTAATGTCATCACATCACATTGGGAATGAGTATTTCAACAAATCAGTGTTGGGGAAACATATATTTAATCCACAACAAAAGCATTATCAAATCTGAATGAAATGTATTGAAAGAGTACCAAAACTTAGGAATACATGGAGAAACAAAAGTTTTAACACTCATGTCATTAAAGGAGATATGAGAAGGGAAGCCATGCCATGTGAGGCAATATTTAAAGAAATAATTGCTGAAAATATTTTAAGCTTGGTCAATGACATAGACATGCACATTTAAGAAGATTGGTGGATACCTTATATTCAAACCATAACATGTATTAGTGAAAACTAAAGATAACATATGCCTTGAAACCATCCAGAGAAAGTCAGTGCATTACCTTTGGGAGATGACAATTTAATGTAAATGACTGAGGGTTTCTTATCAGATACTGTGGAGGACAGAGGAAATGTTGCAATTTGAAAGGACTGAAAGAAAACAACCCTCAACTTGGAATTCTATGTCCAGTGAAAATATTCACCCAGAAAGAAAATGATTTAAAGACATCCGCAGATGAAGGAAAACTAAGAGAATTAATTATCAGAATACCCACTCTTAAAAATATTTGAAATGAAGTTCCGAAAACAAAAGGCAAATGATATTAGAAGGAAACTTAGAACATTAATAATGAGGGAATATTTCTGACAGAAGTCAGAAAATCATATATACATATTATATGTATATACACATATATAATAGACAAATAACCAATAGATAATCAAAATGTTAAACAAAACAAAGATTTTGTTTTGTGAAAGACACAATTAACATAATGAAAAATCAACTCTAGATAAAGTAAAATATTGATAATCATGTATCTGACAATGTATTATATATAGAATATATTAAAAATTCAATATATGTAAAAATTCAACAGTAAAAATATAACAATATAATATAAGAATGGGCAAACACTTGAATAGATTCTTTGCCAAAGATGAGATAAGCTTGACATATAATAACATTAAGAAATTTAAATATAATTTATTTTTTAAGGAGTTGCAAATTAAAAAAAATAGACTAATACTACTACAAATGTACTTGAATGGCTAAAACGAAAATTTATAATCATGCTGTTATTATATAGATATGAGATGTAACCCAAAAGCTTAAGAAAGTTCATAGGTGAAATGTTTAGATTGTGAAAGGTGTAATTTAATTAGTAGATTTATTCACCAATACTGATAATTGGTATTTAATTAACTGGCATGTAGGGTGTGGCTGGAAGAAGTAGGTCACTGGGGGGAATGACTTTGGAGTTTATATTTTGTCCCAGGTGAGCAGAATTCTTTCTCTGTTTCTTGGTGGACATGTTCAAACTACTTTCCTCTGCCACGTGCTTCTGCCATTGTGTTCTGCTATGCTGTGAGCTGACGATGGACTAAACCTATGAAACCATGAGCCAAAATAAACATTTCCTCCTCTGAGTTTTTCTTGTTAGGTCTTGTGGTCACAGCAATTAAAAGCTGATTAAATCAGAAATTGGTACTAAGAAGTGAGGAAGTTGCTGTGACTATGTAGTTCAGAAGTCTTTGTTACTTGTGTGTAGGAGGGATTTTGAAAAGTTTAGAGATGTAAGCTGAAAAATCTTTACAATGTCATAAGTGAGCTTAGTGGGTGATTCTGGTGAAAGCCTAGAAGACCAGAATTCCAGTAAGACTGTGGACAGTAAAGACTGGGTTAGTGAGTTTTCAGAGGAAGGACTCTATTGGAAATTGTACTAGAGGCCACTCATGTTTCATTCTGGTAAAAATGTTTTCTACATTTTGCCTGTGTCCTAAGATTTTCTGTGAGTCTGAATGTGGCAGAGAAAATTTCAAGGAGCATAGCTCTCAGGCAGTGGAATGGACATTGCTGGTGGCTTTTAAACAAGCTTACTATTATAATCATAAGTAGAAAGCAGAGAAAAAGATTTGAAAATCTTGTAGCTTGGCTGGAAAAATGCAAGTAAAACTGGTGCAAAGGAAGTTGTGGTTGTTACAGAGATTATATTGACTAAAGAGAAGTTAAGTACTTTACATAATGCCAACAGGAGAGATGGCAATCAAGAATTGGCAAGATCATGCCCATTGTAGGTTCAAAGGTGTAAAAGTAAAAATTACTTGAGAAGAGACCAATGGGGCACCTTGCTTGCACAGGAGGCCTAGGAAGTGGTTTCATTGTTCTCAGTCACTTATACATTCAAAGGCTTCTATAGTCATGGTACCTTGGGGCTTGGCTACTGCTCAAGATGGTGCAGACCTTGGCATGAACCACCTTGGTCTGGTTGTGCAGGACTACAGGATGCTGGAGTTAGGGTGTTTTTTAGTCAATTTTTTCACTGTTGTGACTGAAAGACCCTACCAGAACAACTGTAGAGGAGGAAAAGTTTATTTAGGGGGGCTCACGGTTTCAGAGGTCTTAGTCCATAGAAGGCTGCTCCATTCCTCGGAGCTCCAGATGAGGCAGAACATCCTGGCAGAGGGAAATATCTCACATGTTGATCAGAAAGGAGAGAGAGAGGGAGGAAGGAAGGGAGGGAGGGAGGGGGAGAGAGAGAGAGACAGAGAAAGAGAGAGAGAGAGGAGACTACACTGCCATATACAGATATATATACCCCAAAGCCATACCCCCAATTCTTACCTCTTCCAGCCATACCCTACCTCTGTAATTATCACTCAATTAATCCCTATCAGGAAATTAATTCACTGATTAGGTTAAGACTCTCACAGCCCAATAATTTCTTCTTTGAACCTTTTTGCATTTTCTCACATATGAGCTTTTAGGGGACAACTCACATGCAAACCATAGCAGGTTGTCATAGAGGTTTCCACTGATATTTCAAAAGAAGACCTTTGAGGCTAGAAAAAGTGTAGCAGGGTTGGAATCCCTGCAGGCAGCTCCAAAGAGGATGATGTATGAAGATGTGAGGAGGCCAAAGCTTTAGTAAAGATCTCTGAGATTAAGAGATGCCAACAAAGTGGAATGTCTGCTAAGGAAAAATGCAGGAATTGAGCACCAAGTCAAGAAAGAGTTCATGTGGGCTGCAATCAGCTAGGCCACAGAGGCAGAGCTATACAAGCCTTTTGGAGGGAACACCATGATGTCATCTGGCCCAAATGTTGGCCATGGAACTATAGGACTTGTTTGCCCTGCTGGATTTCAGTTTTGCTTTGGCCCAACCTTCCTTTCTATGGTCCTATTTCTCACTTATGGAAAGTAAATATTTATTCTGTACCATTATACATTGGATATATGGTCTTCACAGGAGAAAATATTAATTAATGGGTTGGCCTTGAGTCTCAGGTGAGATTTTGGATTTGTATTTTTGGGTAATACTGGAGCTGTTACGACAATGGGGAATCTTAAAAATGGAAGAAACATATTTCACTTTTTGAGTGGAGCATGAACTTTCAGGGGCTGGAGTGGAATGATATGGTTTAGATAGGAGATACTTTCCAGAAACTCATGTATGAGACAATGCAAGAAAAGATAAAGTGACTAGATTATGAGAATTGTAACCTACTTAGGTGGTGGGCAGAGAGGGTATGACTGGACATAAGTGCCGAGGAGGGCCTTTGGGGTTTATATTCTCTCTCTGTTGAGTGTAGCTTTCTCTTCGCTGACTGGTTAACATGTCCTGAGAGGCTTTCCTTCACCATGCCCTTCTACCTGGGCCCACAACTATGGTGTCCACTGATGATGAACTGAACCTCTGAAACTCTGAGCCAAAAATAAACCTTTTCTCTTCTAAGTTGTTCTTGTCAGGTTCTGTAGTCAAAGAAAAAAACAAAAACAAAAATAAAAACTGAAACAAACACCAAGGGTCAATGAGGTTGGAACTTACATGAATTGCTGGTGAAAATTTGAAACTAATGTACCCACTCTGGAAAATAGTTTTGCAGCTTTTTATAAAGTTAAGCTTACAAATTTCCTAGCAATTTTACCCATAAGTACTTACCATAGAGAAATGAAGTTATTATTTCATAATACTGAATATGAATCTTTATTGTAGTTGTACTCCTAGTCACTCCAAAGTGAAAAAAAAAAACAACAAAAAACTTAAAACATTCAATTGGAACCTGCTACAAATCAATTAAAAGGATAAATCATTGACAAATGTACTAACCTGAATGAATTTCAAAGCATCGTAAGTACCCAAAAAGCCAGTCTCAGATACTGTAAGATTGTATTTATTAAACATTCTTGGAAACATATGGCTAATGAAGGAGAAAAGACAAAGGAGTAAAGATGGAAGGAAGATTGACAGGGGTAAAGATGGAAGGAAGAAATGACTACAGAAGGGTTAATGTGAGCATTTTGAAGATGGTCAAGTATTTTGGTACACTTATTATGATGGTGGATACACCAATCTATGGATTTATTAAAATTCATAGAACTGTATTACAGAAAAGGCAATTTTTTATGTAAGGTAACTTAAACAATAAAATTAATTTCAGGAAATAAATGTCCTTTGTTTTGTTCTTAGAGAAAATTGTAGAAACATTCCTGTAATTAAAAGTAAACAGTTGATACATTTGCAGAAAGCAATGTGTGAATTTTCTCCTGTGGCTTACATAGACTTGTTAAAGTAAGCATCACTGAATTTTAAGAAATCACATATTCCTGAAATTAGATTTGACTTGATTCTTTGAAGTTTACCTTTTTATATGACTCCCTAGTCTGTGAGGGAGTAGTGGAAGGATGAAAACTACTTACAAAATCGACTTTGGAAGTTAACTTGTATATACAGGAACACATGCTGAAGAATTCCATTGCTCTCATAAGACTTCTAAATCCACATCTTGAAGGCTGTTTAAATTCTCAAGGGTTCATGTGGTGGACCCTGAAATGTAATAGATAAGCATCTGTACCACTGAGATAAATTTCTCTCTTTGGATTTTGAGTAAAGGAAATGTTTTTCTTTAGTCTTGCTATGAAAAGAGAGTGAATGGGAACATCTAATTTTTTTTTCTTCTCAGTCACAGTCCCTTTATGGCATGTATTTGCTTTGTTATTAATCAGGTATTACCTCTCCAGAGAGGACTAGGAAATTTGTCTTTGCTGTCATTCAAATAGCTTTTCTGAGCCACCTGCTTGGAAGTAAGCATATTCTATCCTTTTGGGTTATAAATGCGAAATCCTTGTCAAGGCTGAAATGAAAACCTTCATATAAGGTGTGTTTTATAGAAAAGTTATTTGGCCTTTCTGTTTTTTTTTTTTTTTTTTGTCTGTTCCTATGTTTATGTGTAAACAAAAAATGCTAATTACTCTTTATTTTTCAGGGGCTTAGCATTCAGAGCAGATGATAACTCACTAGAGTTGTATTCAAACGGGTTTTATAGGTAGATCTTTCTTGATCTTAGATTGTGCACCCTGGACATATGTTAGACTTTAATAGCTTTACACCTTTTGAATGAAGAAAAAATATCATTTTGACCTTTTGATAATTACACATTATTAGCTCCATTTCAACTGTATTTTCAGATAATGGATTATAACTATTTTTCTCTTTCATAGGTTTTTTCCTTTCTTCCTTACACTATTTTTTTTATCACTTTCACCCCTTATTTTAACCTTTTTTTTTCCTTCTCAGAAGATAGAATTTTTCTCTATATTCATCTGTGCTATATCAGAGCTGCTGGGCAGGAAGATGTCAACTTCCACCACTGCTGAAAATTTTTTAGGTAGTAGCTAATCTCAAAATTGAATAATTTATTTATTTTGAAAGTAGAGGTGATATTGATTTTTTTTTTTTTAAGTTTTGACCCATGAATGCTAAAACAAGATTGAAATCTAAAATCTTTATTGTGAACTTTATCAAAATTTGGCAGGATTTCCTCCTCTACCACAGAAAATGAAACTCTTCAGCAGGCATTTCCAAAAGAACACAAATCTGCTGAAAGTTTATCAGAGTCCTTGTAGAATAATGTCTCTGAGAAAAAGGTCTCCATTATTTGAATGTGCTCCATGAATCCAGTCATGAATATGTAGGCTGCTAAATTTGTTCAGATGAAAAGTTCTGAATGGAGTTAGTTAGATCTTAATTTAGCTTTGACTTTTTTTCTGAAGTTAAATATTTGCTCTCCATTGATCAATGAATGTTTGCAATTTCTTGCTATTACTCTGAGGAGTTTTATGGCAGACTGTAATTTCCTGTGAAATATAGTTGTCCTGAGGCAAAACTAAACACATAATCAGCTCAACATGAAAAACAGGAACAAGAAGCTGTTGTAGGGCTTGTTCTTCATGTTTTATCCTCCCCCGTACTTCCTCATTCCTAGTAAGAATCATCTTTTGGCCCTTTAAGGGACTTGTTTCTGTTGGGGCAAAGGCATGATTCCTTTTTAGGAAGGGTGAGCTTGCCGGTCAAAAAAATCTGTTATAACCAGTCACCCTGCTCTTATAAAATATTAGCCTCTACCTTTATATAGAAGATATCATTATTTTCATTTTATGGGTATAGATACAAATTTTGCTTTGGTAGTAAATAGCAGAAGAAGTTCTCTTGTTCTTGAACTATTTAAAATTTTACTGCCAGTGTCTTGGAGGAGAAAGGAAGAAAGATGAATACAGTGAACAAATAGAAGCCCAGAAGAGCATGTGGAAATGAGTGGTATATATGAATAAAAAGTGGAAAAGATAGAGAAAAAATCTTTTAGTAGCAACATATTTAGGTATTAAGCAATTAAAATCAACTTAACAAGCACATAAGGTAAAAATAATCAGACCACATGTGCCTAAGTTGCCACCTAACACCGAGAACTTAACTCTAAGTTCTCCCCTTAAAAGCAGGTCTGTGTAGCATTTCATTATTTAGAATGAGAAACATTGTTAGATAGTTGTTTATCCACTTATCTAGTAAGATTGATCACTTCATATCAATCCTGTGGCAAGATTCTTCTTTTAACAGAAACAGATTTTAGAGTAGTCCTTCACAAAATCACATTCTTATTAAATGTGTGAGAAGACATATGCTACTTCTCACTTGATAGTTGGTTTGTTTTGCTTTGTTTGACTGTCCCACATAATATTTTCTGTTATCCACATTGGGGAAGCCTCAGTATGTGTAGTCTCAGAATATTTCCTAAATTTGAAAGCAGAAGAGGCAGACATTCTCCAGGCCCTTGAAGTTACGGTGTTGGTGTGTAACTTATGTTCCATGATTCTGATATTACCAATCAGGGTTTGCTGTGTGGAGATCATCAAACCAGTATCAGGACATAGTCCCTATTCAGTTGTTGAAGTTGCAACCATAAATAATGATCTGTGGCAACATCCTGAGCAAGGTTTTCCGACCAAATGCAGTGATCTGGTCTCTTGATTTTTTTCCCATTTGGAATTTTCTTGAAGCCTCTCTGCTCTCCAAACTTGACCCTCCATGTTCATGGTAGTTTCCTGACCACTTAAAACTCATCTAAATCTGTCTCTCTCATTTTTCTTCTTTTCCTTGTTTTTACCGTGGAGTTCCAGATTCAAACTCATTATTTTAAATCAAGAACCCTCTCCAAATCCACAGAATAAATCATTTTGAGGACACATAAACCTACCTAAGAAATATATATCCAGTCAATCTGCTCTTACCAATAAAACAGTGTCTACCTATATGAAGAAAGAAGGAACTGACAAAAGCTAGCCCCTCTAATCTTGACTTCTAATTGACTCACATCTTTATTATTATTTTTTTTTACACAGGTAGTGCTTCATCTGCTAATATTGCTATCAGTAGGTATTTTGATTTCATTAACTTAAAAATGAAGGGGAGAAATGATCTTTCCTTGGCTGTGCAGAGAAAGATTCTGTGTATGCAATTCATTTGTTTCTGAATTTAAAAATCAATTTAATTAGAACTCATATTCACTCTATATTTGCTGTTTCCTGAATCCAGACTCTTCCTTCCCCTCAGTTCTATGTGACTGGAATCCTTAACCCTTCCATGATGGCCACACTGCTTTGCATATTTAAAAATACATTTTGGAAATAATTATATAATTGGTTAAGCAAGGGAACAAAAATAAATAAAACAGACTAGAATTTTGTTAATCTATAATTATTTTGAACACGGTAAATAATCTCTCTGCTAAAATAAAATGAAAATGCATAAAAGGACTGTTTGTTTGTTGATGTTTACAGAATTTACAAATAAATGTATATTGCAGACGATTTTATGTGAAAATTTTATACACAGTTGCTATGCATACACATGCAGAGTAAAGTAAACATCAGAATGGCATTTTGAGTGACTTCCTTAAATATCACTTTTTAAGAACTTAGAGTTTCTATCAGAGATATGACATTTTTGTTCCAGGGATTTTGAAAACTGCAAAGTGTCTAAATTTCAAGATAGGAATGGATTTGTGTCCTCAGAAGTGGTTTCTCCTTTTCAAGATAGGAAATTGAATTTGAACCTAAAGGGCTAAAGCACTTTCCTTCAGAAGATCAGGATATGCCACACTACAAACGCCGGATTGCTCACTTTCCATCCTATTAATCCAAGTAAATTCACTTCATCTATTAGGTCAGTTAATAAGAATCCATTTCCAGATCTCCATCAGGAAGGAAGAGTCATCTAAATGTGGGATATTTAAGTTAGGAAACATGACTTGAGCTGAAGTGTGTGTGTGTGTGTGTGTGTGTGTGTGTGTGTGTGTGTGTTTATGTGTGTGATTTGTCCCCTCTCAGTTTTTATAGTATGTATCATTACCTGCTCTCATGCTTTTCAAAACACACATATCTTTAGCACACTTGAACAATCATTTTGGAGTTACATATATGTGTTTTCTAGAGAGATGACATTACTTAAATAAATGCTCACTACCATCACTAAAAAGAAGGAAAAAAATTAAAATATAGAAAGAATAATTGAGTGAAACTGAACAAATGATGCTGTTATATTGTATGTATGTATAAATATGTGGCAATGAATTCCACTATTACATAAAATTATAATGTACCAATAAAAATTTAACAATGAAAATTAAAAATAATGTGTAGGGATACTTTATTAGTAAATTTTCTTTTCTATACATTTATGGAGACATTGCCAAAACTATTCCATGGGACTATATATATATGTGTGTGTGTATACTTTTAAAATATTATAAAATATTTTTTTCTATTTTTAATTTCTGTCTAAAAATGGTTCATAAATGTAAAAAGAAAAACTCTCTTCTAATATTTTTAGCTTTGAAAAATATTTCTCAAATACAATGTGATAAATTACACCCCAAACTTAGCAATTTAAAATAATAAATATTTATTAGCTCACAAGTTCTTTGCATTAGAAATTAGGGCACCACATAATTTGTCTTCTACCTCAGATTTTTTTCACACTCAAAATATGAAATTGTCTATTTTACTGAAGGAATTATTAGCAATAAATAATTGTATTTCATGGCACCATTTAATATCATTATTTAATTTTGTGGCACTCTTTATTTGGAAGCAGGGAAATGAGCATTTAGGGGTTTTCTGTTGTTTAAATTTTGAGTTTGAAAAAATTAATTTCAAACTTAAAATTATGATTTACTTTTTGTTGCCCTATTGTATCACAAATAACTTATAATATAGATAATCCTTGACTTAGAATGGCTCGACTTATAATTTTTCTTTCTTCTTTTTTTTTTTTTGGTACTGAGTTTTGAACCCAGGGAGTCCCTACTATGGAGGTGTACCCTCAGACACTTTTATTTTTAATTGTTAGACAGGGTCTATCTAAGTTGTCCAGGCTAGTCTCAAACTTGCAATCCTCCTGCCTCAGCCTCCCAAGGTGTAGAATTACAGAAGTGGGTCATCATACCCTCCTTTGACATGAGTTTTTAACTCAATGTTATACATTGAAGAGAAATTGTATTTCAAATTTTGAATTTTGATCTTCACCTGAGCTGTGATATCCTCTTGCAAACTGAGCAGTAGCAGTGATCCACAGCTCCAGGTCAGTTACATCACCAGGAGGGTAAACAAATGATAACCTACCCAGTGTACAGGTTTGCTAAGCTATGATATTTAATTGGTTTATTAAATGCACTTACCATTTTATTAATTAGTATATTAAATACATTTTTGACTTAATTATATTTTTCAACTTATTGTGAGTTTATCATAAACTCCATTGCCAAAGAGCTTTTGTAGAGTGATACACAGGTAAAAGTGAATTAGATTAAAAAACACAGTGATTCAAAACATTACATTTAGCAAAGGAAGGAAGATTGGGTGTTCAATGATTATCACTTTTCTGTCCTCATATTTGTTATCTCTGAGCAACAACTACCACAATTGATCATCTGATCCCAAATCCTTTTAGTATTATTCAAATCGCATGGGTGGCAGCTGCATCTTCTGAGTCCATTTTGTGGGTTCTTCTTTCTGTGTTACATCTCTGAAATGTAGAGTGTCATGGTTGGTCTTGCAACTGTTTATTTTAAATACTTTTTGAAACTAAATTTATTTTACTTTATCTTGTTTCAAATGTGTTTATCTTAGTACACTATTATTATAGGAAATGTACATGAATTCACAGCTTACAAAGTATTCAGATTGAGCACATCTGTGTAACCAGCAACAGACTAAGAAATAAAATATTACTATCCCTATTTTTCAGTCACATTTTCAGTCACCATACTGGTCTTTCTCTCTCTCCCTCATTCAACTATCACTGTTCTGTTGTAGCACATTCTGGTCACATTGGCCTGTTGCTCCTCAGTTTATTAATCAGCTATTCACCAAAGAGGAGAGTATGTCCACAGATCTTGGTAATCTCCATTGTTTTTGTCATTTGGGTTTCAGCTCAGTCTTCCACCCACTGTCTTCTGAGAAGGCTTCTCCTGTCTGCCGTCTCAGTCTGCTTCTACCAATGATCCTACTCTAGTGCATTATTCTATTATATTTTACTCTCATGCCCATTTCTATTTGGAGTAATTTTGGTCATTTATTTATTTTCTATCTCCCACTTTCTAGAATGGAATTTCCACTATGACAGAAACCTGTTATTTTGTTTATTCGCTTCTGAAATAATGCACGATTAATTGGCGATAAATAATTGGATCAGGGCAGGAATGAAGTGAACAACTTGTTCAAATTCCTCTTGAAGACTTTTTAATAGGTAATCAAGTAAATATTTTACAATGAAATGGAGCAATAATTATGTAAGTAATTTTACGTGGAAAAACTCCTAAATGTATGGCTGTGATCATTCTGAGTCATGCTTATGAACAAGTTGGAAAGATCACTTGAGTGACTAACATGACCCCCTACTTGATACATTTATTCTTTATTTGCTTGGTGAAATTTAAGTAAAAAGAGATTGCTGGGAAGTAAGGAAAATTAAAGTGGCCATCCTCATTTTATTTTTCCTGGCACTGTTATATTTTACCTTTAGAAAGTAAAAATATGAAACAAAATGGTATTTCCTGCTACATAATAGAAGAAAACTGAAAAGAGATGTCATATTTCTAGACAGTGAGACTATGAATTTTTATTTCATATCTTATGCATTACTTTGGGGAAGATTTTATTTTTTTAAAATATTTTTTTAAAGAGAGAGAGAATTTTTAATATTTATTTTTTAGTTTTCAGCGGACACAACATCTTTGTTTGTATGTGGTGCTGAGGATGGAACCTGGGCTGCACGCATGCCAGGCAAGTGTGCTACCGCTTGAGCCACATCCCCAGCCCCGGGAAGATTTTATTTTTAATGGATAAGCATATAGGTATTCCCTATTGTTACTCTATAATGTGTTGTAACTACTCTATTGTAACTATGATCTATTAAAAATAACACCAGTGTTAGAAGCCTTCAGAAATACAAGTTCAAAGCTTTTGTTTTACCTTTAGAGTTATTTTTGTTCTCTGAATCAAGGATTCATAGGAAACACATTTTCATACCTTATGTTGTTAGGAAGTAGAATAGTTTAACAAATTCTCTAAGAAGTGCTAAATATTGTGCTAAACATTATGCTAAACATTGACAAAACTTAGGGCAGGGAGCTCCAGGTTGAAGTCTTTAAATTTTAAAAAAATGTCGATTTTCAATACTGAAAAGTGATTTCTTTTTTTGTATCATTTTCTTAATGGAAATGATTCCTTTAATACATTCATAAATTGAATTTTCCCTTTAAAATATCATTTTGAAGATAATCACATTTATTGCAGAACCTCTCCAATTCAAGCTTAGGTAAAATGAGAAAAAGAGCCTCACTTAGGCAATATCCTTTTTCTTTCACTGTTTTTGCCTTTGCATGCAGAATTTCCCATGACAGCTGGGTGAGCAAGGGTGCACTATGGCAGTGTTAAAACATGCCAAGTTTCCTTACAAGCTGTATCTGCTAAACAGATAAATGTGTGGTGTGAATTAACAAGCATGCTGCACCTGGGTTTTCTCAGTGATATTAAAAATAATTCTTCTTATAGCTCAGGTGTTATAGCACTGGTGCCATAAGACCCAATATTAATAAGATTTGTATGCCCTGAAGCTAAATAGGGAAGTTTCCGAACGGTGGGAATATAATTCTAACTTCTCAAATAGCATGGGAGGTTTTGCCTTAGTTTTAGAAGAAGCAATGGGAAGAAAGAAAGGTAAACATCAGAACTATGTAGTGAACAGATGCATCAGATTGAATTTAGATAACGTAAAATAAAAATCTATGACTTTTATTGAGTGATTAACATGTACTTGACCCTTTTCTAGCGTTCAAAGTTTATTAACTACTTGGTTTCTGGATTCAGCTCTGCAAGCTGCTTCCCCCCTGCTTCTTTTCATCTTTTAGTACTTGTTCTTATTCCACAGTGTTCATTATTGGGTATCACACCAGATATTCTCTTTAGGTATTATGTTTTATTTTCTGGTTGTCTGCCTTTTCTACCAGAATATGTACTCCTCAAGGACATGTATCTTTGTTTTAATAAAACAGACTACATTTTGCTACAGTAACAAACAACTTCAACTCTCAAAGGCTTGAAACAATAAAGTTTATTTTTTTTTTGTAGTATAATAAGTACATCATGAATCTTGTGGCATTTCTATATCACACAGGATTCCAGGGTTAGAGATTTCATCTCAAGACAGGACCCCATGATCACAGATGCTTGAGGGAGGCAAATGTGATGAATTGCTCTCTTGAACTTAAGCCTTCTATGGAGAAGTGACACATGTCACTTCCACTCACATTTCATTGAACAATGAATGTCAAATGGCCATGCCTGATTTCAACAGTGCTGGAAGGAGATTATATTGTAGTAAACAGAATACAACTTACCATCTCTCACTCATTGATTGCTATATCATAATTGTTGGTGCTTAGAAGATCATAAGCAGATACTCATATCTAATAACTATTATCTTCATTGTTTCATGAAAAAGGAAAATGGAGCAAACAGAGAAAAGGGAACTTGTCAAATTTTAGGAAGAGCAGTGTATGAAGCCATATTTTTATTTTAAGCATTCCTTGACTCTTTACTCCTACATTGATAAGTTGATAAAAAATGAGTCACTGTAATGAGTTTGCATTTTATTTCTTAGATTTAGTTAGTAGGATTCCAATTTTTGTGCAATAACCCAGACAAGTGATATACTTCACCTGGCATACTTCCTCTATTCCGCCAAATGGTCTTTGAAGTTGACAGTTTGCAAAAATAAGGAAGACAATTTTGTCTATGATGCTGAGGTGGAGGCACATTTAAGGTCAGAGCTACTGGATATTTATTGTCCCAATTTAAATTAATTAAAAATCAATAGATTAAGGAATTTGTATTTTGTATTATACAATTGTGAAAATAAAGGAGAAGTTTATTTTAATAATTTATAAACCTGGGAAATGTCTTTTCAACATGTTGTATGTCTTGAAAACATACAAAACACAATGTGTTTTGCTAGAAAAAAATTTTTTTAAAGAAAGCATTTGAATTAACAAACCAAAGAGATTCTGGAAGTTAAGATGGAAAATAAAACTATCATGTATTCATGATACAAAATATTAATGGATCTCAGTTTTATTTTTTATTTATTTTATTTGTATATGACAGCAGAATGCATTACAATTCTTATTACACAATTTTTTATATCTCTGGTTGTATACATAGTATATTTACACCAATTCATGTCTTCATATATGTACTTTGGATAATAATGATCATCATATTCCACCCTCATTAATTACCCCATGCCTCATCCCTTCCCTTCCAACCCTCTGCCCTATCTAGAGTCTGTCTATTCCTCCCATGCTCCCACTCCCTATTCCCCGATGAGTCAGCCTCTTTACATCAAAGAAAACACTTGGCATTTGGTTTTTTGGGATTGGCTAACTTCACATAGCATTATCTCCTCTAACTCCATTCATTTACCTGCAAATGCCATGATTTTATTCTCTTTTATTGCTGAGTAATATTCCATTGTGTATATATGCCACATTTATTTTTATTCATTCATCTATTGAAGGACATCTAGATTGGTTCCATAGTTTAGCTATTGGATCTCAGTTTTAAATAAGGAATTCCTTGTTTGAGGGCAAAGTGTTATTTTACAGCAAAAGTGCCGGTGCATATTGGAGGAAATGTTTAATATCATCGATATTTTGTCCAGAGGAAAATGATATCAAAATATTATAGATCTTACTGAATTCCAGTGTTAATAGCACAAATATGATACCAATTATTTGTAAAGTATTCTATATCATTCATTTAACCTGCAAATATGTTCACTTAGTACATGCCATGTGGCAGAGACATAAGTATAGATATCATAGTAGATTGCAATATTAATGAGTAGGCTTTAAGATTATCTTATTCTTTCTGGTATGTATTAAAATGATTTAGGTTTTCCTGAATTGTGCTTAGGGAATATATATTATTATGAATTTTTGTTTTATAGCAGGTATATATACAAAGAACCTAAAATAAGTTGTTGTTCTGAATATTAAACAATTTCGAAAGACAGTTTGCTTTTGTTTCACAGTTCAGTACACCATTGCAAAAGTTTATAGAGAATTCCTCTAAATTTCCCTTAATCATCTAACATTTTTTTTTCTATTTGGGTAAAAAAGGGATTATTTGCTTGACAATTTCTCTCTACAGGCATTTGTCAATATTATACATACTATCTAATGTGTATAATATGAGGTAATGCAATATTTGAAAATTATATTTCCCAGATATTATTTATATGGAAATTATTTATCAATTACATTTTTCATATGTTGAATTACAAAATGAATCAATAATTATGAAAATGCTCAGGGTTTCAGATAGTACAAAGAAGGACCAGTATTCTAATTCTGGTTAGTCTGGGATTGACTATATGTGATTTGGTAAGAAAGTGTACTAAATTACAAGTATGGGATTTTTTTTGTTTGGACTCTAATTTTTAAGGAGAAAAACCAATATTAGGTTTAAATTTTGTCCCCCAAATTGTACTTCATCAATGAATTCACAAGGAAATTCCTGGAAATTTCATTTAGCATCTTTGCAACATCTATTAACCAGGTGGTAAATTCACTGTTTCTTTGTAAAAGATTTTGGATGTTGGGCAGAACTTTATCCTGTTGTTTTTTGTTAAGATGTTAGAATTGTATTGAATTTTAAACTATATACATAATGGAGCAAAAATCAATGTTGAATGAAAGTTATGGGAGCCCCTTATTTTAGACTAAGCTCCTGCATTGGGCCCCAACAGATCAAACCACAGTGGAGTCACTCAGGCCAGAGTTTTCATTTCGCCAAACTAAAACTAAGTTCATTTCTGATCCTCTAAGAAATCGGGAGAGATGATAGCCAAATTCCCAACAGACCAGTTTTGGTTGGCATGTTAAGGAAGTCTCCTTTCTAACTTTTAAAAGGAAAGGAATCTGAAATAACTTAATGATAATGAATCTGCTTCTTGTGAATTCCTTGTTCCTGCTCAAGGTATCTCATACAAATATTTTACTATGCCCAAAGTAGCACCTCTCTTTTAGACAAAATGCTTCCTGATTCATAAATCACAAAAAAAGCAAGTTAGATCACTCAACTAAACTTGTTGAAATTTTGTCAAAATTTACACAAAATTTTTACACAATTTCCCATCTTAAAAACACTTAATTCTAAAATCTTGTAGTTTTGACAATTACCAGAAACAAATACAGTCTTAAAATACATATGATTTTGAAAAATAGTATTCAGTACAATAGCCTTCCCTATAATTTTCATTAGAATTCAATAAATCTTTCTCGCTGCTCTTTTATTTTTGGTGGTGGGGCGGGGAGTGGGTAGTGTATGTTTGAAAGGAAAGTACTTCAAATGGAGCAAATCCTGGAGACTATTACACAAGGCCAAATCTTTACCCATAAAATAAAAATGTTCTCTGTTCAGTGAAATGAGGCAAGGACATGAAAGCAACAGAGACATAAAATTGGAAGCAACAGGAGGCATCCGAATGATGAACTTTCTACACTACAATATTTAGTTTCAAATGGCATATTCTTCAATTTGAATAAATATGAACAACAAAAGCATTAACACCCACAGCAGCTGATAGATCATAAATTTTAAAGAACTATAAAAACAAGTAAACGAAAGTGGTAATAAGGGAAAATTAGTCATTGTTTATGTACATACATTTTGGGTCATTTCTGAAGTGTTGAATTATAATTTAATTGATAGCATTTGCCTCTTTTTACCTGGTAAATAGCAACTAATCATTAATCATTTATTTTCCACATTTTCTTCTTCCTTTCTCCCTCCTTCTTTCACTTCCTGTCATGTACGATTATGTTATATTCTATCTAGTGTGTCTCAGGCGGTAAGCTAATTACAGTGTTCCTTCAAAAGTTGGCTCCATGGAGATGGAGTAAAAGGGCAGCTGAGTAAGATCCTCTGGTGACTCTGTCACCACAGACACACATTTGAATAGCTATTAACCTGCAAACTACCTTCATAAAAGCTAAGGAAGCCAGGTGAGAGGTGCACTGCTTGCTTTTGTATGATAATAATAAAAAAAGATGTTTTAAAGAAGCAGGAAGGAGATTTTTTTCCACAAGAGTCTTGCTGGAAATCCAAATGGTGTGAAGAGAGATGACTTTTACTTTGAGGAAAGAAAAAAGAATTAAGTTCAGGCCTTAGACTGGGAACCCACTATCACACCCACCACTATAAAACTTAATGCTAGTCAGAGCCCACAATCCCTATCCTAGCAGAGAACCTATCATCTCAGCAACCGGAACTGCCCTTACTCAAGCAACAGTGGAACAGCTTCTGCTACCCCTTCCCTCACCTCAGGCAGCAGAGAGAGGAGAAAGACTCCACCCTTTAGGGAGCAGGACATGAAAACTAGCACCAGAATTTTGCCTTGGAGCTCAGTACCAGGCCTGCTGTAGTGGGACCCAGCATCAGGAAGAAAATAAATGCCCCTACTCCCAGTCCAGTGTTCTAGACCTGCCTGGCATGAATGAGGCAGTGACACACACTCTGGTGGGACAGACTTGTGTTTCTGTTGGCATCACTTCCAGCTGCAACATGGGACTTGTAACACCCTGAGACTGTGCATGTCCTGTGGTTGTGAGACTGGTCTAATCTAGTTTAGGGTTAGTTTTGGTGGCCAAGAAACTGTTTTCTCTAACAATACCCCACTTTGAGTATCATAGTATATACTAAGACTTCATTAACTAGGGGTAGGCCAGGGTAGTGCACAGGATTTCACATTTGTAGTCAATGCCAGGCTGATGAAACCTGACCCTAGGCATATGCTAATGGTCCCCTTCTCCAGGTCTGCCTTCAAGTGAAGACTCTGGAACTGCTCCAGTGTCAGTCAGAAATCTGTACCTACAGCCCATCTATCTTCCATGTTAGTCAACATCATCTGTCACTGGTTGCTGTGGTCTTGAGTCATGAGTTTCCTTAGCAGCTCAGCAGTATAGGCAGCCCATAGCAGTGTGGTCATTGACACTGCCCAGTGCTTCACTGGACTCACTGGGTATGGGATCAAGAGTGTGATACAGGTTAGCATAGAACAGTAGCCTAGATCTTGTCCTTTCACTGTGATTTTGCCAAAAGCCAGACAGAATCCTCTAGTATCTGTGGATAGCTCACTGACTATGGATTAAGCATCTGCTTAGCCTGGCTCTAGGAAGTATCTCGCAGGCATCAGTTGGCCTTTCTATATACTCCCCCAGTTCATGCTAAACAATATATTAAAAGTATGTTTGTTATTAACACGGGTTAATTTCATCTTCTAGGGCTGAAACAATAACACATGAACAATAGATTTGTAGCAAATATGTATTTATGGTGCCATGTAATGCTAAATTAGAAGAAGTAACTACAGGGTCAGAAAAAGAGAATAGCTTGCTTAAGATTTCTGGGAAGAAAGGAATAAAAAAAAATATTATGAAGAATGGAATAAATACTTAATCTCTCAATGTTCATATGCTCTCAAATGCCAGTAAACATTAGTAACTTTCAGGAAACCATGACCTCACCTAATGGTCAAATGGAGGTGCCACAAAATGACCATATGGGTGAAGTCATGGTTGAAGAATTTAAAATAGCTGTTTTAAGAAAACTTCAAAAGGTTCAAGAGCATAGATAAATGATTTGATACTCAAACAGTGAAACACCAGTGGGATAGAAGCAAATAACAAATCAAACAAATAGAAATCCTTGAACTAAAAAATGCACTAAGGAAAATTAAAACCAAGGTAGAAGACATCACTAATAGAGTAGATCAGAGAAGAAAGAATTAGTGAGCTATTTGAAAACACATAGGCAGAAAAAAAAAGAGAGAAAAAAATCAAAAGAAATGAAGAACATTTACAGAAACTTTTGAATGACATTAAATGGACAATATTTGGGTTATTTGGGTTCAAGAGTCACTTAAGAATACAAAGGGGGTAGAAAGCTTATTCAAAGGGGTAATGATATATAACTTCCCAAACCTAGATAAAGATATAAATATGCCTATACAGGAAGGGTAAAAATCATAAGTTAGATTCCATTTAATCTAACCTACTTAATATACCTTATAATCAAATTCTGAGTGTCAAAAGATAAAAGCAAGTTCCTTAAGGCAAGCAAGATAAAAGTGCAAATAACACATTTTTTCTTAAATGAATCTTAACAAATGAAGTGGGGGAATTCTCCAAATACACTCTTAGAGACCATCATCATTTTCACACCAAAACAAGAATAAGACACAACAAAAAGAAAGAAAACTATAGGCCAATAGCCTTGATGAATATAGATACAAAAATTTCTTAAGAAAACACTAGCAAAACAAATCCAACAGCACACACAAAGTCAACAGATGACATACAGAATAAGGAAAAGCTAAAAAATTTCTAAGACCTGGAACAAGACAAGGATGCCCATTTTCCCTCAATATTTCAGCATACATGGGATAAAAAAAATCAAAATATAAAAATAAGTTGAATTGCTTAAGGCCAATAGCTGAGTATTGTAAATTGAAATCAAGAAAGCAATTTCACTTAAAATACAGATAAAAATAAATTTAACCAAAGTGGTTAAAGATCTCCACAATGGAAAATATAAATTTTGATGAATGAAATTGAAGGGAACACAAGAAACTTAAAAACATTCCTTGTTCTTGGATTTGAAGTATCAATATTGTTATAATTTTACATTGTCTACATTCTCAAAGCAATCTATAGATTTAATGCAACCCCTATCAAAATACCAATGATATTTTTTATAGAATTATGAAAAAAACTGTCCTAAAATGCCGCAGGCCCGCTGCAGCAAAATAACCAGGGGGTGACGAGCAACTTGTGTACATTGATACAGCAGGAGTGTGAGCCTTTTATTGTGGGACAGGAGGGGTATTTATATATTCCACACAGCTTATCTTAATTAACATAAACTAGATACAGCAGTCAACCAATAAGGAATCTCCATACTTAATGGCTCACTGGCATTACTTCACAAACCACTCCCTCTGGCAAAATGCCAGGCGCCATCCAGACTTGTTTACAGACTCTAACACTAAAATTTGTGTGGAATCACAAAATAATCTCAGGCAGCCAAAGCTATCTTGAGCAAAATGCTACAAAACTAATAATAGAAACAATAGAGTATTAGCATAATAACAGACATGGGCCAATGGAATAGAATAGATAGCCTAGAAGTAACACCATCTACCTGTAGCCAACTGATTTTCAATGAAGGTAATCAGATCACACATTGGAGAATGGACAGTCCCTTTCATAAATGGTGCTTTGAAACTTGGGTATACACAAGAAGGATGAAACTAGACTCCCTTTCTTTCACCAAATCATCTCTGAATGGTTTATAGGCCTGAAACCATGAAATTACTAAAAGAAAATCTGGTCTGGAGAAGCATGTTACAAAAAAAGGTCATTTACATGAAATCTTTCTCATTGATATGGTTGCAAAAAATTAATAAAATTAAATTTTACACAATTCAAATCCTCTGAAATACAAAAAAGGCTAGTACCTCATAATTTATAAATTTCATTTCAGCTTTTCATGCTTAATTTAACATTTGAATATCAGTTTTTTAAACTTACCATATGAACAGAATGAAGGAGAAAAACTATACATTTATCTGACTAGATACAGGAAAAGTTTAAATATAATTTAATACTCAGTGGTGAATAAATTCTAATTAAATTAGATATAATAGGAAAATTTCTTAATAGAGACTATCCACAAAAGTCTTGTAGCTACTATACTCAGGAGTAAAATATTGATTGGTATTTCATGAGGTCTGAATCGAGGTAAGAATATTTATTACCATTTAAATTTAATATTATACAATAAGTTCTTGCAAATATAAGAAGGCAAGATAAAATATGAGATATAAGGATGGAATAAAAATAGTTATTTTTAGATGACTTATTTGCATAGAAATATCCAAACAGAGACATTAGCACATTTGATTTCTTAAAATATTTTTTAAAATATTATATTTTGTATGTAAAAAACATTTGAATGAAATTTAAGGAAATTATTATTTTTATTATCATTTAAAATATCTAACACCTTCAAGTATTCTTACAGAGATAAGACTTTTAATATAAAACAACATGATTGGAATAAATTAAGAACAGTTGATTCAAAAGGTGTATCCTGGCTATGTATTGGTAGACTCAAATTAAAAAGAGGTTGGTTATTCCCAAATTGGCTTATAGTTTAATGCAGTTCTGGTCAAATTTGTAGAATATATATTTTTTGTGTGAAAATTTATTAGGTAATGCTAAAATCATGTGGAGACCAAAAGATTTAGGATATCTAAGAACATCTTGAAGAGAATGTAGTCAAATAATTTATACTACCATAGTTCATAAATATCATCTATAAACAAAATTTAGGTTGTGTTATTGGTGGAAGATTGGGCAAATAGATGAAAAAGGTTAAAATTTAGAAACAAGACTGCATCTTTGAAGTGAATTGTGGTACAGGGGAAAAAATGTTTTTAAAAAATAATTTCTGGTTCAACTGGTTATGCACATTAACAAAATAAACCTAGTCCCTACCTCATGCCATATGAACATATTTCAGGTAGAATGTTCATTTAATGTGGTTTAAAAGAGTCAGTATTTATACATGTTAATATTTGCATACATATATAGGTATTTTAAAATTAAAATAAGAAGATAAATATCTAAATATTTTAAAGGGTACTAAAAGAAAACATATGTGTTAAAGTGTAATGACTTTTGAATATTGATAATTCTTATGTTTTCTCATGGACTATTGCTCATGCATAAGGCAAATGATGATCTTTTTTAGTAAGTCGGTTTAAAATAACATTAAAAGATTTAGAAATATTGGTTTATTTATTAATGTCAATCTATGATATTAGGCACAAAATCTCTAAATTTCTAGTTTATATCTTCTGTTATATGTGAAACTATCCATGAAGTAAAACTTTTTAACATGTTATCCCTATTATGAGTTTTGATTTCCTTTAAGAAAAATCACTGAGTTAAAGAAAATTTAGGTAGATTTTATTCCTATGTTGAATGTTCTGAAAGAAACTCAAAATATAATTTAAAATATTTATCTCCAATATTTATCTTCCTATTATTTTAAATCATTTTTAGCCTTAGTCCCTTTCCTAATTCTGTGAGACTGTTTTTCATAGTCTCCTCTTATGTATTTTAATTCAGCATTAAGCAGGATTTATTAGTCTCACATTGATACTTTTTAATGCAAGCTATCTATGGTGTTCCTTCAAAACAAAATATTCCTTGGTGTATTTCTCTACAAACAGATGTCATAGCTTCCCCAATGTCAAAGTGACAGTCACCGGATCACAATCAATTCTCAAATTGTTTGCAGTGTAAAAATAACATCTGTAGATTAACTCAAACCATCTTGATAAAAAGAAGCAGGTGCTCATATTAGCATTTCTAAAGCTAAAGAAATCCATCTGCAGAAACTTGATTTACAGTAATTTTAACCTGATTTATTCTTCATTATAAGTAAGTGCACTACCCAAGAGATATGTGAATCATGGTACTTAGTGAAATAAACATATTTAGAAGATTATAATCTTGCCGAAAATCTGTTGTTACTCTTCTTGAACAAGCCTCTTTAGAAATAATTAACGCCTTTGCTTTGTTTAATTGTAGTGATATATATTTGTGAAAACAATATTTTTCTTTCCATAGCTATAAATGATAATATGTCTCTGTAATCAAATGAATTTTTATTGATCACATCAAATTAAGCTTTTTTTCCCCATAATGCACCTAGAAGACATTTTAATAAAGATAACACATAACGTCCCAGACATAGGGTAATGAACAAATATTTATTATTATTTATGTTATGTAAAATATGCATACATATATAAAATGCATATTAAACAAGGTATGGCAACTTTGTGAATGTTTTTCATATTACATATAGCATTACACACATAAATATGCTTATTACATGCCGCAGTCTGGCTGGGCACAATTCAGGAGCCACTTGTCAAAAGAAACAAACTTTATTTTTAGAACCACACACGCCAAACAAAACAGCTCCTCAAGAAAAACCCTCAGAGCCCAACTGCCACCACCGGCTTCCCACAAGCCTCTCTCACAACCACCAGCCTCTCCACCTCCCACAATCCTCCTGCTCTTGAGGCCGATTGGCTGGGTCGCATGGGCGGAGCCAAAAAGTCCCCCAATGAGCAGCTCCGTGGTCTGAAAGGGCAGGGAAACAGCCCAATGAGCATCAACGCAGAGGAGCCAATCAGCTAGATGTTGCTGGGGCCCGCTGTGAGCCAGTCATCAGCTGGCAGTCTGAAAGTTTGCTGGGGCCCCTTTGGCTGTGGCTCTCAACAATTACACATATATTTATATAAAAAATATTGGAAATAATTTTGAAGGTCATAGAGTAATATACAATTATTGTTCTGTGACATAATAAAATATTATACAATTTTAAAAGAAACATTCAACCCATATGTATAATAATTGTGGACTGATGATTATAATAATATATTGTTAATGTTTTATAATACAAATTACATGAAAATTGAGACAATATACTTATGGACTTTTAAAAGTACTCCAAAGCACACTTATCCAAATGTTACAGTGCTTTTTTTTTTTTTAAACAGGTGGGAAAGTTTTTCCTCTATTAATCTGTATGTCTTTGTATATTTTATATATTTTCTCATTAGGCTTGTACTATTCTTTAATTTTTAAATGTATAAAGTATTTTTTTAAAAATTTTTAGTTATAGTTGGACACAATACCTTTATTTTATTGATTTATTTTTATGTGATCCTGAGGATCAAACCCAGGGCCTCGCCCATGCTAGGCGAGCGCTCTACCACAGAGCCACAACCCCAGCCCCAATAAAGTATTTTTTAATTGAGGAGGAAAGTTATTTTATTCTTTGATAAGGTTTTCTGTGAGAGGATGCATTTCTCTTTATTAGTATTCATGAATTAATAGGAAAATAATTTCTTACATGCTAGAGATATCTGTTTTCTATTTTGTAACCCACACAAAGAACCAGACTATTTTTACATGAACTGTTTGGTTATGATCAGATACGAAAATCTCTGAGACTCATTTAAAATAGTGAAATATATTTGGAATGTGTATTTTTTCTTACAAAATATAATTTAATGTGTATGTAGCATGCATCCAATTAAATATTTTAATCAATTAAAATATATTTGAGAACCTAAATGAATTCTTCGGCATAGTAATATAGAATATACACTGTATGAAGTCCTACTGGTCAATGGCAATTTGTTGAATGCCAAGCGTTTATAGAACAGAAATGATGATTTAGAAGAACTGAAGGGGCATTGAAAGATTCTAGCCTCTGATATAGTATCTGTTTAAATGGAGCTATACCTACAGGATTATATTCACTACAGTATTCAGAATTGGGATTCTTCTAAAAAGTATCATGAGAAGATGCAAATTAAAACTACATTGAGATTTCACCTCATTCCAGTGAGAATAGAAGTAACCATAGAATAGAAGTAACAAAGAATACAAGTAACCATAAATATTGGTGAGGATGTGGGGGAAAGGTACACTCATACATTGCTGATGAATCTGAAAATTGGTGCAACCACTCTGGAAAGTAGTATGGAGATTCCTCAGAAACCTTGGAATGGAACCACCATTTGACCTGGTTAAACCACTCCTCAGTATGTATCCAAACAGTTTAAATCAGCATCCTACATTGATGAAGCCACATCAATGTTTATAGTAATGCACTTTAAAATAGCTAAGCTATGTAACTTATCTAAGTCCTGTTCAATATATGAATGGATAAAGAAAATGTGACTATATATATATATATATATATATATATATCTCCCCAATGGAATGTTACTCAGTCATAAAAAAGGGAATGACTTTAAGACATTTGCCAATAAATGTATAGATCTGGAGACTATCATGCTAAGTGAAATAAGCCAATCCTCCCAAAACAAAGGTTGAATGTTCTCTCTAATATGCAGATGCCAACAGTCAATAAGAGTGGGGAGCGTAAAATGTAAGTTCAGTGGATTGAATCAGGGGAATGAAGGGAAGGGAGAGGTGAATGTGAATAGGAAGTTACTCTGGAATTAATCTGATACGACTTTCCTATGCATATATATGAATACACCACAATGAATGTCCACATTGTGTACAATCACAAGACTGGGATCCTAATTAGAATAAGATATATACCATATTTGTATAAAGATGTCAAAATTTGCAATATTGTATCTAAAAAGAACAAAATTTTGAAGACAGTTGATCTTGCTCTCTTATGGATAGTTTTTCATCTTTATTTACCTCAAGCTAATTTTTATGAGTCTGTAAAAAATAAGATCCCTATAGTGAATAAATCTCATTAGGGATTTTCTTAGGAAAATTAGAAGATTCAAGTTCTAAAAAACCCCGTCATTTTTCATGTACTGACCTTGTACCCTACCCTACACAAATTTTAATGCTCACTGGCCTCCAAAATGTTAATAAAATCAAATTACAAAAATGCATGAATGTTCTATTAAGGGGTTTCAAATATGGTATAAAGTGTTATGATGGAAATTAGGAAGGATGATTTCTTCTAATTCTAGCACATTGGGACATTTCAATGAAGTACATGTACATATACAATTTTAGATCCTTTCTAGCTCTGTGTATTTTTATTCCAATGAGCTATCATCAAGTTGCCTAATGATTGATTTCTATCACATTGTAGACCTCCTCTTCTTGATTCATCTTTCAAGAGGATCATGGTAGAACTCCAAACAGTGCTGTTTTGGGCTCCATCCTTTGCAGCCCTGTGCTAAGTCCACATGTACTAATTTAATTTTTTCTTTCTCCAGACCATATACCTTTAGTTGAATGGGGTTTTTACTTTTTTCTCTGATTAAGTCCCTACATCATCTTCTCTGATATCTGGGTTTCCTACATTCCCTTGCTCTATTTTCAGGTCCAATTGAGTATAGAATATAGCACAATCATTTCTAATATCTCCAATTCCTGTCTGTCTGGTTTTCAATATTTTAAAAAATAAATATTTACCATTGAGAAACAGATCAAGATAGAAAGGCAGGTAACAGTGAAACATAAATATGAGGAAATATGTTGAATTTACTGAAAATCAACCCAAATTTTCAAAATCTCCGCTTGGAGTCTGATTCTACAAAGAAGAAACTGAGACAAAGACTTGATGTAAGTGAGTTATTAAGGAAATGTTGTTGGTGAAGTCTTTAAATGGGAAGAGAGAGCAAGAAAAGGAAGTTGAAAGGCACTATAGCTAAAAGGGAGAGCATTTGCCTGGCATGCAGAAAACCCTAGGTTTGATCCCCACCACAGAAAACAAACAAAACAAAAAAGGAAAAGGAACAAGAAAGTGAACTGAAGAAGTCAAAAAAGGGTGTAATGTCACATAAACTCCCAGCATCAATCTGATTCCTGGGGAAACCTTGGAGTGACACTTCTGCCTTTGTCTTGATTTCAGCTAAAGTCTTAGGCTTTCAATTTACTGTACTAGTTGACCATTCACAGAGGCCACCCTGGGAGTGCAACATAAACTCACTCCCAATCACCTCTAGTTCTCTGTGAATGAGAGGCTAAGTGGCCCAGAAGCTCCAGGGCAGTGCTTTGAAGAGAGTCACAGGTTCAGGATGCACAGGGTACACAGAAGTTGCAATAAGGGCTAACAAATAGGATAAAAGGGATCCCAGGAGAGTCGGCCAGATCACAGAATTTTCTATAGTATTTATTGAGGTATAGTTGGGTTTGACTTGCTTCTGTCAAAACTTTTCTGACTGACTTTTTACTTCTCAGGGATGATGCGTTCTGCCTTCTTTGCCTTTCTTTAAACTGTTCCTTTGAAGTTGAAAATCTTTTTTTTGAGTAAGATCATTAAGCTCTAATTTCTCCAGAGTAGCCATAAGAAAACTAATACTTAGGAGGGCAAGGTAAATATGATAGAATATGTAATTATCAATAACATATTATCATCAGAGTTACTACTATTCTCCAATGGAGAGTGTGTCTTTATTTAGCTTGTATAGTTTTTGGAAAATGCTAGTATCATTTAGGTTGGTTCTACCAGAAGTAGCTCTGATTTTTAGATCTACTATAAAAAAATATATAGACTTAAAGAAAAAGAGTTCTATATCTTTCTGAGATCCTAATTTGTGCCTCTGGGTAATGACTAAAGTAATTTTGCTATAATGAAAAAAAAAATCCCAGGTGTGATTGTGTTTGTCTTTATTTCCTTTCTCATATCTAGTCTCATCACTGTTTATAGACATTCTCTTCATTGGCTCTTTCAAATTTTAACTTGCAGGAAAGTGATGTTTATATTTACTTTTTTGGTTTCTTCAACTTGGCTAAGCTCTCCTTAACATTATACAAAATTTAGTGGGATATTTAAATATCCTAGGCTTGGGGCTCAGGTTGTAGCTCAAGGGTAAAGCACTTGCCTATAATGAGTGAGGCACTGGGTTCAATCCTCAGCACCACATAAAAAATGAATAAGTAAATAAAAAAATAAATGAAATAAAGATGTTTTCACTTATAATTAAATATATGTAATATATATTATGTATAATATCCTAGGCTTTATACATAGCACTTATGAGCATAACATTGGTAATTTATTAAAACAATAATGAGCATTATCCTCTTTCCAGATGGGAACTATGAGGTATTAGTGACCAGCCTGAGAACTAATGGAAACAGTCTAAAGAGTGAAATTTGTGCATATCAAAACCCAGGCCAAAAATATTTTACCTAATGCACTTTGTATCAGTGCTATTTATTGTCAAATATAAAGTTCTTTTAGCTTGAGTCAATGAAGAGTTTAATTTTAATATCATCAGAAGTTTTTTGAGCACCTTTCCTATATCAATACTCATCTGCTTTCCTGATTTGCTCTAGAATATGCCTTTTTGACTTCCACCCTTACTGAAATTAATCATTTTTCTTCATCCTTTATTATTTTCTATTCATTTGCCTGTGGAAGAAACAAGTGCCTTTATTACACTTTGTGTCTTTTATATTTATTTTTCAGTTTTTAAAAGGAAATCTTAAAGAAACAAGATGACTGTAATCCATGTCCCGATGGGCTTTCCATCAGGGGTGGGTGTTCATGTGCTAACCCTGCCTTACCTTTTGTTTGTCTGTTGTACTTAATAAGAAAGTTTGGATGCAGCCTCACATGTGTTTACACTTTATTCTTACCATTATGTTAGGATATAGTAGACTTCATGCTTTTGTGATTTAAACTGTTTAGGGAATGTAATTTATATTCCACATCTGACTGTGTTTGCATTGTATTTATTTATTTTTTATTTTTTTATTGGTTGTTCAAAACATTACAAAGCTCTTGACATATCATATTTCATACATTGATTCAAGTGGGTTATGAACTCCCATTTTTACCCCAAATACAGATTGCAGAATCACATCGGTTACGCATCCACATTTTTACATAATGCCATATTAGTAACTGTAAAGAAGCTGTATTTTCTGTTAATATTTTATAAACATCTTTTGAACACAACATTTTTGGTGATTAAAATTACTTTTCATCTACTTTTTTTTTCTGTGTTTGCGTGTGTGTGTGTGTGTGTGTGTGTTTGCAAAATCTCTTTTGAAAAAGTTCTGTGCACAATTTCAATAAGGTAATGCCAAATGAGATCAAAAGTCTCTTCAGCATGTTATTGAGAAAATGAGATGGGAAGGGAAAATTCCAGAGATAGTGTAGAATACATGAAGACCTGAGGGTCAGAACTTAAAGATATTGGTTCCCAGAGCACTGAAGGATGTAAGTGGTGTAGATAAGATTTATTTGGTTTCTGAGGGGTGTTATTTACCCCTTGACTAAGCATACCTTTCAGAAGACACAATTCTCATGTATAACAGAGAAAATGTAATTCAGCAAAGGAAATTAATATTTATATCTGCCCTTTGCCTCAAGGCTTTGTTTTTTTTCTGATAGATCCAAACATATAGTAAGATGTTTAGTGTTTTATTCCAGATAGATTCACACATATACTATGATGCTTACAATTGACTCACTGTTTTAAAGTAAATTATTCAGACTCATAAGTGATAGCTTTGGTAAAAGACCAAGCACTTGCCTAGCATGCATGAAGCACTGGATTTGATCCTCAGCACCACACAAAAAAACAGAACAAAGCAAAAAAAACCCTAAATAAACAAAATAAAGATATTGTGTCCATCTACAACTAAAAATATTTAAAAAATTAAGTAGACCACAATGTAAATAAATAAGACAAGGTTTCTGCTCATAATACTCTACATTGTTATTTGAAAGGCTAAATGTTTGACACTCAAAAAAAAAAAAAAAAACTTGTAGAAAACTCTTTCAGCATGTCCAACAACATAAATTGAACTTTTATAAATTAAATGAAACCCATAATCTCATAGTTAAATGATGGTCTAGTGCTGTATTTAAAACTTTTGACTGATTGACTAAAGGTTAGGAATTAATATAGGGCACAGGGAAGAGGCAAGAGTGATGTAGAATGTGATGTGGATGTTAATGAGGTAGAAGTGTAACAGGAAAAGTTAGAGAGTAACAGTTCTTTTTCTCCAGGTCATAGACTGGAAGACTGTGGGCTCTGGGACAAAACTGGACTGCCACTCACTTTGGTAAATAACCTTTCCTGGGAGCAATTACTGTTCGCTCTTTGATTGTTGTTTTAAACAGTGGAAGGAGTGAATCCAGTACCTCGCACCTGCTAGGCAAGCACTCATTCAGTATTATTTATGACTTTTTTCATTCATAGAACTGTATGATCTGTTCAACATAAATTACTTACCTTCTGTCCTAGTATAAAAACTTTGCCAAAAGCTTCTTCAGAAAATAATATTTTAAAATATATCAATGGCACATTAATGGGAATATATTACTGGTCAAAAGCAAGAAAAGAAACATCTTCATTGTTATTTTTAAGAACACTAGACTAAAATCAGTCTTTAATCCTCAACTCTGTAAAGGCAGAGAGTATAGTTTATTGTTCATGTAGAGATTTAGTAACAGTGTTTTATCAGCCATATTTTTCAAAATACCTTCCTCACACTCATGCACACACATGCATTCATACACACATACACATCATTTAGGAATTCATTCTGCTTTAGTTGCTTAAGTTAAATGCAATTTTATTTTTCCTCACATTATAAGTCTTAAAATAGGTATTAGAAATTGGTTCTACAACTGAGATGTCTGGGCTATTTTGATAGTTTTCTCGATCTTTTCCTTTTGCTTCTACTTCATGAATTTAGGTAAGTAATGAATGATGCCTCAGACAACATGTCTGCCTTCAATGCAGGGAGAATTTAGGCAAAGTATCATAGGATTAGTAGCAGCAGATTTTAGACTAAGGATCAGTGGCTTTGGAAGTGCCACATGGCCCCTCTTCTACCTGCAAAGAAATCTGCAAATTTGAGAATTGCTTGTAATAATGTCATATTTTTGTTACTGATGTTTGTTTTAAAAACCTGTTTTTCTCAATTGTTTGGTTTTACTTTTGGATATGTAAAGTCTATTTTTAAGAAGTGTCACACTGAAATAGTAATCAGCTATCTCATTATCTTTTATTTATATTAGTACCTATGACTCTACTGATTGAAATATTTTCTCTTTACATGATGTTTACCTAACAAGGACAATTTTAGTGGAGGAAAAGTTTATTTGGGGGCTCTCAGTTTCAGAGATCTCAGTCCAGAGACAGCAGGCTCCATTCCTCAGGGCTGTAGGTGAGGCAGAACCTCCTAGAGGAAGAGTGTGGCCTAGGGAAGCAGCTCACATGTTGATCAGAAAGCAGAAAGAGACCAAGCTCAGGTTAGCAAATATGTATCCAAAAGGCATTCCACAAGTCCGTAATTTTGGAATTATGTCATCCAGAAGTATGACCCACGTCCTCCAACCATACCCTAGGTGCCTTCAATGATCACTGTTAGGGGATTCATTCAGACTGGGTTAAGGCTCTCATAACTCAATCATTTCACACATGAGCTTTTGGGGGACATCTAATATCTAAATCATAATAGATGCTACGTGTGTGTGTGTGTGTGTGTGTGTGTGTGTGTGTGTTAGGAATCCTTTGTTATATTCCATTAATCTAACCTGAATGTTCATGTGTCAGTATTTGTCACTTTATAGTATTTTTGTGCTATTTTGTTTTTGAACAGTAAAGGATCTCCCTAATTATCACTTCTGTTTTAATACTGTTTAGGCTATATTTTGCACCACTAACCAATGAACTTATTTTATCTATTTTATTAAAAGTCCTTTTGAAATTTAACTGAATACAATTCAGTTAATTCATTCTGAGGAGTCTTCCTTTAAGGAGTATACTTTATTCCTCTATTTATTTATCTTTCAAGTTTCAGTGATTTTTTTTGAATTAATAATTCCATACATCTTGCAAGTGTTTTGGTTCACTTTATTCTTTGAGATTTAATTTTATGTAATTTAAAAAAAATTGGTTATTATTGTTCTATAACAGTGCTACTTGGAGAGCTACAAGTTGGTTGAGTATAATTTATACAGATAGGATTAATGCAACTGGTACAAATTAAATCAGTATATTCACTAGTATATTATAAAACATGGAATTTGTTCCAGAATGTAAATCATCTAAAGACAAAACTAAAGACACTTTAGTTTGGCCACCTTTTTGTGTGTGAATATGGTGGGAGTAACAAGATCAGCTTCTTTAAAAGTGCTTAAAATCTAGAATTCTGATAAAGAAAATAACATGTTAGCGCATTCAAGTTCTGTGCTATTTATGACTCTAACTTTAGCATAGTTACTTGAACTCATGAAGTGATTTCTTGTCTGGAAGACTGTGTAGTGATTTGAACTGACACTCCCCCCACCCCGCCCTCACGCCCCCCCCCCCCCCAAGAGAGAAGTCCCGAATTCCTAGAACCTGTGGATATTGCATTATTTGGAAAGAAGTGCCATTTCAGATTTAATTAAGTTAAGGATCCTGGATGAGATCATCCTGGAGTACCCAAGTAGGTCCTAAGTGCAATGAGAAGTGTCCTCAGAGACAGAAATTGAGAAAACACAGATGCACACAGAAGGCGGTATGAAGACAGAGGCAGAGCTTGAAGTGAGGTGGCTGGAAGCCAGGGAAGTCAGAGATTTTGGCAGCTACAACAAGCTGTAAGAAGCACTGGATTCTCCTATAGAATCTTCTGGGAATATGACTATGCCAACATCACAATTTTGGATTTATGTCATCCAGAAGTGTGAGGAAACTAATTTTCATTATTTTAAGCCATACAGTCTGTGATAATTTTGTTACAATATCCCTAGAGAGCTAAGACAGATGGGGATAATAATTCTATGATTTATTAAAGATTTGTTAAGGCTATTAAGAGAAAATACATGCATTCTTGGCCTAAGATGAACCATCATTTTAATAATTAAAATAATGCTTTTAAAGCCAAATTATAATTACATATTTTCTTTTATTCCCTTGTTCTTGGCTTTAATAAAAATGGTTTAATTATAGGTCATTTTCAATTTGGAAATTCTCTTAAACTTTTATTATCTTTTAAATATTACTAACAAAGTTGTGATTATATTTACACATTTAGTAAAATTAATTAATTTTTTAAATTTAATTTTTTAATTTGTTCTTTTTAGGTATACATGTCAATAAACTGTATTTTGACATACATGGAGTATAACTTATTCTAATTAGGATCCCATTCTTGTGGTTGTACATGATCTGGAGTTTCATTGGTGACATATTCATGTATGAACATAGGAAATTTATGTCCAATTCATTCTACTGGCTTTCCTATTTTCATACCCCATCTTTTCCCTTTATCTGAGTCAATGAATTTCTATTCTTCCCTCTGCCTCTTCTTGTGTTTTAGCATCTGCATACTAGAAAACATTTGACCATTGGTTTTGGGGAATTGGCTTATTTCACCTAGCATGATAGTCTCCAGATTCATCTACTTACTGGCAAAAGTCATAAAGCCATTCCTTTTTAATGGCTGAGTAATATTCCATTGCATATATATAGCACATTCTTTATCCATTCATCTGTTGAAAGGCACCTAGATTGGTGCTATTGTGAATTGAGCCATTATAAACAATGTGGTTGCATTATTGTAGTATGCTGATTTAAATCCTTTGGGTATATGTCGGGGAGTGAGATAACTGGGTCAAATGATGGTTCCATTTCAAGTTTTCGGAGGAATCTCCATACTGCTTTCCAGAATGGTTGCACCAATTTGTAGTCCTACCAGTAATGTATGAGAGTATGTTTTTCCTCACATCTTCACCAAAATTTAATGTTACTAGTATTTTTGGATAATTGCCATTCTGACTGAGTGAGATGAAATCTCAATATAGTTTTTATTTGCATTTCTCTAACTGCTAGAAATGTTGAACATTTTTTCATATGTTCATTGACCATTGTATTTCTTCTGTGAAGTGCCTGTTCAGTTCCTTTGCCCATTTATTGATTGGGTTTTTTTTTCTTTTGGTGTTAAGTTTTTTGAGTTCTTTTATATCTTGGCAATTAATGCTGTGAATTGTAGGTGGCAAAGATTTTCTCCTATTCTGTAGGCTCTCTCCATGTTACCTTTGCTGTGAAAAATCTTTTTAGTCTGATATCGTCCCATTTATTAATTCTTTATTTTACTTCTTATGCTTTAGGAGTCTTGTTGAAGAAGTTGGTTCCTAAGTCAACCTGAGGAGAATTGGGCCTAAACTTTCTTCTGGTTGGTGAAGGGTCTCTAGTCCAATGCTTAGGTGTTTGATCAACTTTGAGTTGAGTTTTGTGCAGTGTGAGAGGAGTTAATTTTCATTATGCTATATATAGATTTCCAATTTCCCTAGCACCATTTGTTGAAGAGGCTGTCTTTTCTCCAAGTATATATTTTTGGCTCCTTTGTCTAGTATGAGACAAATATATTTAAAAATTATTCAATTTTAATCCTGGTTTTATCGATCACTGCCTCAATGCCACATCTTCTGTTATCTTAAATTTTAGTTTTCTTAATGACTCTATTGATGGTATTTTTAAGTCTCATTTATTAAGAATGGCTTTCTCTGATATTCTTTAATGGGTGATAACTTGTAAAGGAATGTTTTCAGGTTTGATTTTTTTTTTAGAACTCTGTAAAAGTAATAAATTAAAAAAAATAAATTTTTTAATCTAAAAAAAAAATCCAGAAATACTTTTTCTCTGTGTTCTTTTTATGATAAACCAATAATTTTTCCTATTATTATATTTTAGTTGCTTTGAAAATTGTTTGTTTCATCTTTCTCTTTTCATCTCTTCAAAAACAGTAATTATCTGTATTCTGAATTTTCATTTTCAAAACCTGAGAATGTCTTTTTCTAATAATTTTTACTTATTTTCTTCTGAATTTTGAAATTCTCCTAAATCTCTCATTTATATAATTTTTAGCAACATCCATTTTAATGTTAATTGTATTATAATATATAAATACTTATTATACCCTTTTTGTTTTAAAAACTATCCTTTTAATTCTATTTTAGTTTTATATTTTTGTGCTGTCTCTCAGATTGCCTCATTTTTCTCTGAGTGTTGTTCTATTTCATCTCATTTTATGGAAACAAAGTCATCTGACTTTTGTTTTCATTTTTTTTGTAAGAACAATTTATTTTTACACATTTTCTTTTAATATCATTTTTGTTTTATTCAAACTGTGCTATAGTATCTGTGTGGTAAAGAATTTGGCTTTGCCAAAAAAGAGGTTCTAGTTTTTGCCTCAGCTTCTGGAGGTTTGTTTCTAGTTCCTGGAAATGTCATGCCTTAGAAGAGTATCCTTTGTTTGAAACATTGGGTCTTGCTGCATAGTGTAACCATGCAAAGGCAGGTTGGCCACACACAGAGATATTATTAGGTAAGGGGCTGATCATGTTGGAAAGACATTATAATGTAGTGTGTGAGCTTTGTTTTATGTGTTATCAGCTGACCTTGTAACTGACATCAAAGTCATAGGCAACCAAACAATCAATCATTCCTATGTAAGGAAGCCCCAGTAAAAACCCTGGACTCTAAGTGAGTCTCCCTGAGAAGTCATGCTCTATGAATATGTTCACACATCACTTCTAGGAGTGTAATGTGTCCTAACTTGGAAAGAAAACAATAGAAACCCTGTGCTTGGTATTTCTCCCAAACTCTATCAAATGTGCCTCGTCCATCTCAGCTCATGTTAAACGGTTTGCTTTCCATGTGATAAACCATATCTCTGAGGATAAAAGCTTTCAGTGAGTTCTAGAGAATTATTGCACCCTCAGATAGCACAAAGAGCCATGCGAACTTCCAGACTTGGGAACTGTGTCCTCCACCTTTTTAATTGGCTTAAACAGTACCTATCCATATGCCCTGGTATGTTTTCCTTATCTGTCAGGTAAAGGTAGTTTAAATTCAGATCTGAGATTTTCTATCGGAAACCCAATAAATTCTCTTTAAGTCACCTGCTTTCTTTTTCTTTTATTGATATCAACATTTTGTCTCTAATTCAATGAAATTGTCATCTGAAAAGATCAAAAAGGGACTTTGTAAACATGTTATTTCAATCCGTCAGGTGCCTGTGTGTGGGGGGGCATGTATTATATGATGGGACCACATCAGTTACTGCCATTTCTTGAGTAAGATCTCTTTTCTAAAAGTTGGTATATTTGTATTTCTTCAGCTCAAATTTCATCTAGTTGTGACATCAATTAATAATAGCATAGTCTATCAATGGAAATCTATCCCTTCAATTCACCCATCTCTAGTGACCTACTCCTGGGATGTGTTCTGACTCATGGGTTAAGGTTTCTAGGCCAAGTTTTTGAAGGACTCTCTCTGTGCTGAGAACCAACATTTCAGAGAGGTCACAGTGTCACTTAAGTCAGTAAATCTGGCTACAATTGTTGTTTTGAATTGTAAGATTCTCAGTGATAAAGAGGAAACCAAATGGAACTTCCTTTATTTCTTTGGGTCTTGTTATCTATTCCCTCTTCTAATGCTCTTACTCATGAGGCTCTACAGTTGTTCATGAGATGACATTTAAGAATAATCAGAAATGCTTTTAAAGTAGGTAAAATGGGACTAGATGAATGCATAGCTTCAAGGCTGAGTGTCATGTGGTCAGATGCCAGAGAATCAAGTGGGGGGAGTGGAGCAACCCATGCTACAGACTTATTGACACTTTTTGTTTTTCCTACTCTTGCTCAAATTACTTAAACTTACAATGACTATATTTTTTCTCACATGACTTAAACTCATATGAGTATATTTTCATTTGTAAAAGAATATCAAGAATGTATACTTTCTCTAGTAAAGATAAAGTAGAATAATATATTTTGTAATATTTTGAAAAATGTGGTGCATTATATGGATGGAAGTAGCTATTATTTTTTTCACACATGAAAAGCATAATTTCAGAACTTGGAAGAAATATAATGAAAATTACATTTACAGAAGATGGATTTGGCACCTGTGCAAGAAGAAATGAAGCAGGAGTGTAACCAGAGTGAATCAAGTGGTGACTAAAGAAAGAGAAGATGGATGCAATCCTAGGGACATTTCAAATGATAAATCAAGGGAGCAAGATGTGTAATTGAATGTGAGCCCAAGTAGGGGATCGTCTTTGCTAATCTCAGAGTTTCTATTTTTGTGAGACAGAAGGGTAATATGATTTACAGGAACAATACAATTTGAGAATAAACCCAGATGAGGCAGAAAACTTAAACAACAACAACAACAAAAAACCTGAATGTGAGCACTAATTAGTAAACGCTAATGGGGTAATGAAAAATGATAATACACCGAATAAGCAGACTCCTTTTTCTGCAAGGAGAATGTTCCCTCTTTTGTCTTTAAAGTACCACTAATAAAGTATAATGGCCTTGTGAATATAGGAAAGTGAATATACAAAAAATCTTGGAAGCTAGTTTCCTTATGAAATCTATTAGTGAAAAACTTGGTATTTTATTAGTGTTCTCAAGAACATCCAGTCTTATTATCCCTAAAATGGTGATGCCAGAGTCAATGGCAACTGAGTCTTACCATTCCACAGTGAAAGTTATAGTTGAAAAAAATGAGGGTCACAGAAATTTTTCCAGTGTTTTTACCTTGTAAAACTAAATGCTTTATTAGAGTAAATAAATAATAAGAATGATAGATTCATATTCCTTAATTAGTGTGTATGTTATAAATATATGCATTTGTATGTAATATTCTATGCATACACACACACAGACACACACACACACACACACACACACACACACACACACACACATACACACTTATGCCCTGATGCGACTACAGTTGAACTGTGGGATTTGACCTAATTTTCTTCCTCCTCCATCTCCTTGAGGAAACCTTCATTTTTTGGAGCTTGTAGCACTGGGGTACACTGCTTTTCTTCTTCTCTACTTGAGGACATTGCCTGTCTTTTCATAGGCTATTTTATCCTCCCAACCGTGTTGGGAAATCTATAGATTCTCTTCTTCTGTATCTCATCCATTCCACTTCCTTTAACAATTATCTCTATTTAGATGGGATCTAACTATATCTACAATAAACTGATGTCCTGAGATTGTGACCTGTATTTCTAGCTACTTATAAAACATTTCAAACTGGAAAACTTGATGAATTCCTCTGATGCCAGCTTTTATTTTCAAATAAGTCTATTAGTATCACAAAAATATTCACCAGCCCTCTTTTAATTCCTCTTATCTTTCTATAATGAATAAACTTCAATTGTATCCATTTACTCATGTTGCTAATATTTTCATATCATTGTTTTCTCTTCCACCCTAGTTTAGCTTTTTATTGCTTCTAAATATTTATTCATCTTCAACAAAAATTTTATTACAACTGTGGGACACAGATGAGGAAGTTGTAAATCTTATGAACATTCACCTTATGTTATGGAAGTATGAGAAAGATAGCAAATAAAATGATTGTGAAAGACAGTATTATTCATATTTTAAATGATGATATTTTCAACAACTTTTTGGGTAAATTTATATTTTTTATTTATTTTTATTGGTGCATTATAATTATACATAATAATATTCTTTCTGCCATATTTTTATGTGTACACATACATAATTATTACCCTTAATACAACTTTTTATTTAAGGGCCAGCTTTAGCTATTTTCTGTCATTTTTCTGTTCATTACATATGATCATTTTCTTACTTGGTTGCAGTATTTTATTTCTTGATTTCTAAGATTTTTATACATTATAAAGAGTACTTCTATTTGTCTAGAACAGGTACTATACATTTTTTCCTTGTTATCTGCCTTTTAACTTTACTCTGTATTTTTTAATGCAGGTTTTAAAAATGCAATTAAAATTATCAATTTTTTCTTTTGTAGATTTTGGAAATGGGTCTGCATTCTAAATTTATAAATGAATTTAATCACATTTCCTTTAATCTTTCATGGTTCACTTAATTTTTTTTTGTAGTTGTAGATGAACAACATGCGTTTATTTTATTTGTTTACTTTTTATGTTGTGCTGAGGATCAAACACAGTACCTCACACATGTGAGGCAAACACTCTGTCACTGAGCTACAACCCCAGCCCCTGGTTTCATTTTTTAACATTTAATTTTTATCATATGTTTTAGGTTCTGTTCGATTTATACATGGAAGTTTGTTTCTCTCCAAATGATTTCTCCTCAGTTTCAAACATTTGCTTTAAGGAAGAAAAGTAATATCTGAAATGTATTTATTAGAATACTGCCTTTATCATATTGAAATTCCACTCTGTACCTACAATTGGACTTTTGAAATTGTTCCAGGAGACTGTGTAACTTTTCATGTATTAGTTGCATACTGCTCAAAGTAAGTCTAAGATTTTTGAATAATGACTAAACGTAAATATTATATCTTGTAGAATTGAACTATTAAAATTATTCTGCTTGTTTATAATTAAAAAAGAAACTATCTTTCTACTTCTATGAGAAACTTGTTCCTAATCTTTGCAGCAGTTATAAAAATTCTGTCCTCTTTGTCACTCTGATCCCCCTATCCCTAGTCTCCAAATACACACTTTATATTTTGATTGAATTTCAGTAGCTTGCAGGGATTCATACACCTTTTATGGTCAGGCCCTTGGCAAAGAGAATGACAGGCTTTGATATAATACTAGATGTGTTTTGCTGAGGCTGTCACCCGGCTGTGGGACATTTAATGGCTGAATGACAGAGAGGCACAATACTACTTACAAGGTAGGTGTAATTTTGTAAGCTGCCATCTATCCATCAGTTACAGAAGCCAATAGAAATATCTCAAGGAAGCCCAAATAGAATTTCTTTGCGGTAATTTGAAAATAAAATAAATGCATTGTTTCTTTAAAAAAATAAGTACTATAATAACAACTGCTCTTTTTTTTTCTCATTTTGTTTGCTCTCTACAAATTAAAAGGCAAGTTTGTTTTCTTTTTTTTTTTTGCCTTAAGTACATTATTGATCAGATAGAAAATATTAATATACTGGCAATTATATGGCAATTTACATTAAAATGAGCAAATATAGGCTTTTAAATATAAAAACAATGGTATATATTTTTTTCCTTTCATTAACTAACAGATATTGGTGAGGTTCAAGTGATTTGCTAGATAAATTAGAGGAATAAAACTTGTTCACGCTTATATCTGACTTTGAGGAACTTAGATTTTATCTAGTTACAGTGTAAATAGACATACGAAGAATTACTAAAAGCAAAAGGCAGCCCAGGATAAAGGATGAATGAGTAGCAGAGAAAATAGGTATAGTGTGAATTCAAATGAGAAATATCACTTCCTCTGGGAAGGGAAGCAAGAAGAGTAGCAATCACTCAAGGCTTTTGAGAATATAAGCTTTGAGGCTGACATTCAGGAGCAGATAGTATTCAATAAGTGAGAAGGAATGAAAAGATGAAAAAGATAAAGTGTTTAGGTCAGTGAGCACAGAAATGCCATGCTTAATCTTTCTGTGGGGAGCACAAGAATACTCTCCATTTTGCTTATAAAAGTGAATTGCTTTTTGTAATTAGTGGTGCAGACTGATGGGGCATTTATGCATTTTTACCAAATGTTGGACTATATTTTTACTTCTTTGGAGGAATAATGCAATGCTGTGAGTGTAAACTTCCAGTTTTCTCTTTGTCTATATTGGTAATTACTATGCTAAATTCTTGCACATGTGGCATAATTCTCTTCCAATGTATCCAAGTAGATATGTCTTAGTTCTCCAAGGAAGGTAGTATGTTTTTCACTGTTGCTGTTTATGATATTATAGCTTTTTGTGTCACTGGGGTTACTTGGAATCTTAATGCTTGAGATATTATATTCTTTTAATTACACATGAATAATAATTGTATTTCCTCAAGAGCCAACTTGACCAAAAGTCTGTCGCTATGGCTGTATTTTTTTCATATTGTATATTTTTGGGAATTTAAAGAAAGATAAACCATGAATATTCCTCTCCAAAAGTTTGTTTGATACTCTGTTCCCATTCTTTTACAGTATTGCAGATGCACAGGATGGCAACAATACCACACAATAACAACAAAACACTCATAGTATTTCCTATTAACCAGGTACCTTTCTACCATGCATGTGTATACGTACACACACATGTATATATGCACACATGCTTGTGTGTGTCTGTGTGTATATGTGTGTATACTTGTTTAATTTTTCAACAACCTACTTTTCATATGAGAAAACTCCACAGGGGTTAGCTTGCTAACTTGCCAAGGCCAGGCAGGCAGTAAATGGCAGAGCTGAGATGTGAAGTCAAACAATCTCTCTAAAGCTTGTGTTCCTAACCATGAAAGCTTCAAGATGCTTTGGCTTGGCAGCACAGTTTTACTTATCATACAGTCCTATGTGTTTGAAATGACATTATAAATTCTTTTGATTTAAAATAAGAAAAAAATTTTCTTCTTGTGGTTACACAGTACTTTCTCACCTTTGTATTTTATATATATTGATTTATTGATTTGCAACATTTTGTGTTTATTTGTTTGCTTTAATTTGGTTTTAAAGTTTTCTATTTTCACCTTCTATTAAATTTGCAAACAGCCTGAAAATTGGTCCCAGGTTTTAACCATATTCTCTAGTTACAATAGAAAAGAAATGGAATAATAAATCTTCTCTAAATGAGACATGAGAAAGTAGATTTGAAATTGTGTGCTTTAGCTAATTACTTCATCAATAGTTATGGTCAAACAAAAAGGCTACTTGAAAAATAATCTTTTGAGAAGTTTTAATGATTTTGAATACAAATAGAGATAATATGTGCACAATAATTCTTCCTGAGACCTAGTTAATAGAAAATTTTGATAAACTCATTAAATCATTAAACAGAGACAGAGTTATTTTTCTCCATTGTTAAAAAAATCACCAGTGTGTTATTCATTGAACATTTATTATCTGTACACTAGTCTTAGTGCAGCCAGAGCAATTTTCAACTTATTGTATTAAAAAACAAAACTGACAATGTTTTCAAGAAACATAACAGAGGGAGGATAACCTCAAATTTTGACTAATTTCAAAGTTAAGAGTGAATAAATGATTTATAAAATTTCCTTCTTTCTGTCAGGCTTACCAGCTTATAAGAAAAGAATAAATAATTTAAATCTGATTCTGCACAATATTGTAAACTATATCATGGAAGAGCAAAATAACTTTTCAGAGTAGATAAGTATTAAAAACTATATTTTTGTTTTGGACTAATTGATCTATCCTAGTAATTTATATTTTCCTTATAAGATGTGGAGATACTGAATCCAACAGTGGTAATGATCCCTAGAAAGTTATGTATTAACTAAAATTGAAGAGGAGATTGAGGCAGAAAACTCCGTGTGAAGGACACATATCTGGTTCCTTACCAACTGATATCTTGCTTTTATGCTGAAGCATGGAGTGGATTCACTAGTAGCTTCAAGGTCATATCAAAGGCCTAATGCATTCTTGATAAATGTACAAATATTATACATTTCTAGAATAAAAGAGAAGAAATCTTTACAGAATTTTATAAATTCCCTCCAATAGAAGGTAGAAGGCTGAAGATAAGGATATACCATAGCCATCAGAGAGATGAAACCTGGTTTTCTAAGTTCTTGCATCTATTGATTATCAAGATGAATTCATGTATGCCTTTGCCAGTTGTGCAAACATAACTACAACATACATCGTGTGAACACTTGTGATTCTCCATTGTTGATTTTTTTTTCAGATTTCCAGGGCTCTCTTTATGTCCTTTGGATATTATCACTGGTTGGAAATTTTATGCTGTTTTGTAGTTTACAAAACATTTTATTGTACTGACTATGTGCCAGGTATTATAAATTCTTCAAAAATTTCAACTTCTTGGTGGTTCTAGTCTGTCAAAGAAAGACCTCTTTAGCTATAAAGGCAATAGAACTTAATGTATAGCGAAGATTTAGTAGTTCTGTATGGTGAATGTTTCCTATCTCATTTTAACTATTCAGTATAAGAATCTCTTCCTAGGGTTTGAGGAGTTCATCACAGTGTAAGTCTTGATAAGAGACCCATATCTGAAATTTCTGGGAAAACAAGTTTATTTTCCTTCAGTTATATTATAGGTAGAGTCCTTGAATTCTCCATTGGTTTCATTCTCTAGTTTTAGAAGCTTGGAAATAAGCTTCCATTAATCATGATCTGAAGCTCCCCCTGACCCTGCCCTCAAGTTTGTTCAGAAGCAAGAAAGTTCCTACTGATGGAAGAATAAATCAACACAAGAGTGGGGTGCTGAGTCAAGAGTTGCAACAGTACTAGTGTCAGGCATCTGCAAATGCTGGTTGTAGCAAGGCCAGTGTTGGAACTGGCTGGGAAGTACTCCTGTGGCATGTCTGTTTTCCTAGTACTGGGGATTGAAAGCAGGGGTACTCCACCATGGAGACAGGCCTAAGTTGCTGGGCCTGGCCTTGAACTTGTGATCATCCTGCCTCAGGTTCCTGAGTTGCTGGAATTAAAGGCATGCACCACCCCACCTGTCTTTAGCTTGGTTTTAAGCACCAACTTTAACTGCCTCTGAGCCTCTTTCTTCAGTGCTTCTTATGGTTGAACTACAATTATCTTTTTAGTACATTTTCTTTTTTCTTCTGTTAGGTTGTCAGTCACGAACATGTGGGTGGAGAGTACAACAAAGGGTAGTAACCAAAAATTCAGATTCTGTGAGAAAGGTGCAGTATCTCTGGAGGGGGTATATGCAGTATAATACTGTACATTATCCACATTTCTCACTTTTTCTAATAAACTCATGCTTGTTACTGTGTGACTCTCTTGAAATTCTTCCTGGAGGATAGCAAAAATCTGTGGATAGGACCCCTCATAGCCACTTCATCTCTGCAAGCCAGTCTCTGTAACATGACATTACCTCAGGGTTGTTACCCTCTAAAATCTTTCACTCTTGAACCTTAATTCATAATCTGTAACTAAAAGTCTTTTTCTACTATGCTGCTTTAACAATGTGTGAAATGTGTCTTTTTTCATCTTCCTATTCTTAAGAAAACCTGAATTTGCTTGCATGGCTTGCAACCAAAATCCCTGCTTCAAGTACTCCAAATATTAGACATGGGCATTGAACATTTTCCATGTATTATGTAAATCTGCAGGTTTGTGATAAATTTTATTCCTTCATAGGACAAAGAAGCAGGCACAAAAACTGCAAGTTGAAATGACATATTGTTTTCCAAGGTCCAATATGTTCAAAGAACATATAAGTGATAATTTCAGAGTGTACAAAATTTCAAAGCAACATTTTGAAAATGTGCTTTGCCAAATTCTAGTTCTCCAAGAAAGAAGGCCTGAAAAAGATTCTGTAACTCAATAATTTTGAAAAATAGAGCAAATCATATACTTTTATTAATGTGTTGTTAAATTTTGGATTCTAAGAAAGTTCTGTACAGAAAAAAAACCATTTTTAATTTTGACAAGAGGTTTTCAAACATATTGGACATTACCATCATTTTTATGTAATATTCTTAGAATTCTTCTAAAAAAGTGTTTAGTGATACATTACAGAAAAGCTCAGTAATGTTAGCTATTGAGTATATGGGACAAACAGGGACCAAAATGAGACAAAATGGCAAATAAACTCTTGGGCCTTAATTCACAATCTGTTATTAAAAGTCTTTTCCTAGCATCCCACTATCACAATGTATGTAATGTGTTTTTTCCCCTTCCCTCCTATTACTCAAATTAACCATAAATGCCAGGTGTAGGGTGACACCAGGGGTTATCATTAGCTCTTGGACTTTAATTGATAATTTGTTATACACTAAATTATTTATTCTTTAGCCTTAGATCATAATCTAATACTAAAAGTCATTTCCTACTTCCTCACTCTTACAAATGTATGAAATTTGCCTTTTCTTATCTCCTTATTCTTAACCAAATTAATCATAAATGCTAGGTATAAGTTAGTGCCATGAGATATTACGAAAGTCTCTTCCATAAGAAAGAAATTCCTTATAGAAAATTATTTTAAATATTTATTTTGTTTATTTATTTTTATGTGATGGTGAGCATCGAAGCCAGTGCCTCATATGCACGAGGCAAATGTTCTACCACTGAGCTATAACCCCAGCCCTCCTTACAGAAATTATCATAAAAATTCGATGTCATTTTTGCCCTGGTCCTACTCTATAAAAGGCTGGATGTTTGTTTTGTTCATGGGAAGTTTTGACTTCTTTATCTCTCAGGTCTGTCCCCTTCATCTGGAGGTGAAGCCCCCAGCCCCTTAAATTCCTGAATAAAGCTTTGCCTTTATATTTATGCCAACATGATTCAGATTCCATTTTTACTGGCACCAAGTCAAAAATTCCCATCTTTCAGGGAGCTGGGATTGTGGCTCAGTGGTAGAGCGCTTGCCTAGCATGTGGGAGGCACTGGGTTCCATACCCAGCACCACATAAAAATAAATAAATAAATAAACAGAAGGTCCCATCTCTGGTATCATATCCACTAAGGATAATATGTTACACTATTAGAAGCTCCAGATAAATTTAAGAGTACTTATGGACTGTTACATTTGGAAAACCAGCATGGTATAATATTCATGAGGTAGGAATTTGTGGATACAGAGAAAAGAAAATAATGAATCTCAAAGAGAAGTGCAGGAAATGCCCACGAACTCATGAAATGCAAAGTGCCAGCTGTTGAGCAACTCAGTGTGCATCCTTCCTTCCACCTGTGACCTTTCTGTGTATCCTTACCTGAAGAAAATAGCATGATGCAAGCACAATGCACAGTGCAAGGGAAACCGGCATGAAATTGTGTGACCCTGCTCTGGCTCTAGTTCAACCCCTAGCTGCTTTCCCTCTATAAATATTTAAATTCCAGGATAAGGCTTGCTGCTTCTCACTCTTGAGATAGCTCATATTCTCCCTTCAATGCGAACTCCTTGCATTCCTAAGTAAATCTCTCGTTGTGTTCTTATATGCTATGTCTTGAATCTCTTTTCTAAGTTTGTCAAGGCTCCTTTATCTTGAGTTGAGATCCCCCTCTCTGGAACTTCCTCCAATCAATTCCAATTATACAAACAAACTTTGTAGCTGCACTAGCTGGGCTCAATTTATGGATGTTCTCCCTTATTAGATACGTGGGTTCAGACAAGTTATTCAGCCTCCTTTTTCTTCAAACTCAACATCCTGAGAACGAGGTATGACAAAAATTAAATGAGCAAACTTTCAAAGAAAGAGTCATGCAATGATACAGGAGGTGGGAACTTTAGACATAAAGACAAAGGAAATGAAATCAGGCCAAAGAGTATGAACACACAGACAAAGCATAAATTGAAGAGGTTTACTACAAGGGATTGGGGAGTACAACTGAAGGACAGCAAAATTTAGGCTGGCCTGTAAACAGGGAAGAGGCCAGCTGAGGTGGGAGAAGATCTTTGGAAGCATCTTGGTGCCTTCCTATACCTGGTCTCTGTTGTGGATTTGATTCAGAATAGGAGGGTGAGAAAAGGCACATTTCACACACTGTGAGTGGAGGAATAGGAAAAGATGTCTACTAGTGGTAGTAGTAGGCTTGAAAGTGAAATGTTTTAATGAGTAACAAATTTTGAATTAACGCCCAAGAGCTTATCTACTCATGTTTCTGCTCAATCATAATTGCACACATATGAATGAGGTACAATATGATGTTTTGAAACATGTATACAATATGTAGTAATGAAATCAGGGTAATTAGTTTTAACATTAAAAATCATTTGCTTCTGAATGCAGAAAACACTCATGAATCTTTGAAATGCAAAACAAACATTTGTGAGCAACCCAGCCCTTGTCTTTAGCTTGCACATGGGCCCTTGACCTCATTCGTGATGAACGCTCTTGTCTACAAAAAGTAGCATGAAGGAAATTTGCATGCACTGAGAAAACTGGCACCAAAATATGTATCTCTGCCCTGTTTCTGCCTTGAGGTCAGATCCTCACAACTGTCCCTCTATACATATTAACATCCCACATGGAGGGTTTTGTGTCTCTTATTTTGGAGATAGCCTGCATTCTCCTTTGAATGTGTGTTCCTTGCTTTACCCCCAAACTTACTTACTCTTGAGATAGCCCACATTTTCCCTTAAATGTGTCTCTGCTTCCCTAAATTAAACTTTGTCATTGATGCTGAAAAAAAAGAATTGCTCCCAATGCCCAATTTTTTACTTATAATCTTGTGTTGAATTTATATTTTTCTTTTGTTAATTATATTAGATAGAAAGTGATTGCTAATAGAATTATGGTTGCTAAAAAGAATGATTTATTAACCATACACCTAGTTTATGAATTAAGGAATGAATACATATTTTTTCCTAATTAAAAGATACAGTTAGCTAAATGCTAAATGCAAATTGTAGAAAACATTTGCTTTACAATAAGTTCATCAAAATATCATGAATTGTTCTTCAGAAAATGCACCGACATAATTTTTGGAACCTTTAAAGTATATGAATATGAAAATAAAGTGAGGTAGAATAATGGTAAATAAGATTAACCCACATTATCAAGCAGCTCCCCAAGACCGAATTAAAACAAGGGTTCTGGGACAATACACTGAAGTAGGAAAACTAGGAAACACAGGCAGGCAACTCAGATAGTGAAAACCAAAAAAAAAAAAAAAAAAAAAAAAATATATATATATATATATATATATATATATCAGTTTCAAAATAGAAAGGGAATTAATAAAAGGAGTAGACAGTGACAGCATTGGGCATGTGGTGGCTCAGGAGGGTATGGTAAGCTCCCCTCTGACAAATTTGAAAGAAATTCTCCCACTGACTTTAAGATAAACAAGTGCCACTGTCAACAAAATCACAGTCAGCAGAAAATAAGCCAGGTTATAGAGAGCTGAGTGTCAACAATGGCCAGCAGAGAAAGAGAAAGAAGAGAGTCAGCAAGAGCTTAAGAGAATTCTTTGTTTGGACTTCCTGAGTGGGAGATTAGAAATCCCTGCAGTTCATCTTTGTTTTCCATATTTAGTTCTCTGTTTTTTTTTTTTTTTCTTTTTTCTTTTTTCCTTTTCCCCCTGCCTTGTTCTTGCTTTACTTGATTTTCGAATACCTAAGACCAAACGGCCACTTGGGCTTTACTTTTCACTGGCTGAATTAGTGGGTCCCCAGGCCTTAAGTCAGTGTTGACATAGGAGTAAGACAGTAATAGAGTTAGGAGAAGATTCGGGAGGCACCTGAAGCCACTGCTTCAATCTGCCATCAGTCTGCAGAGCAGAGAAAAAGTAAAGGGCACTTTTATTTGAAATTGGTGATCTGATTTCTGGAATGAGGAGTGTGTCCAATTGGCTGGCACTGGGATTGAGTGGAATGTGGAGACCCCACACCATCATCCTCATCCCCCAGAAAAGTCTAGGGGATAGACCAACACATTCCACACATCTCTCCTAGCACAAGAACTGAGGCTTTTGAAGAGGTTTGCAGTGCAACCCACATCAGTGTATAAACTGTGTGGGTGAGAGGGCTGGTAAATAGTCTTGCCTGTTGTAGTCCCACCCCTTCAAAATAACAAAACCATTTTTTTTTTTTTTTTTTTTTTTTTTTTGCTTTTTTGCAGTACTGGAGATTGGACCAAGTGGGACTGCTCTACCACATCCCCAGACATTTATTTATTTATTTATTTATTTATTTATTTATTTATTTATTTATTTAATTAGATACAGGGTCTCACTAACTTACAAGAGTGGCCTTGGACTTGGGATCCTCCTGTCTCAGCCTCCAAAGTAGCTGGGATTACAGGCTTGAGTCACCTTGCCCGACAAACAAAACCATTTTGAGGGTGAATTCTGATCTGATGGTTCCCTGGCAGAGGATGCCAGGCAAGGAGTGGGCAGACTCAGCAAGCAGACTTCACTATCAAGTTCAGTCAGTTTGGATCAGGGCTGAGAACACAGAGCAGCATGATACTTGTGTGACAAATTCTCTCATAGCTGGGAGATTCTAAAATTGAAACCGCAGAGAGAGATGTCTCCATTTTAAAACCTCAGCAGGAAGGAAACAGAACCTCTTTTGACTGTTTTTTTATTACCTGCTTGACATAGACTGATACCCATTGTCTTCACATTTTGTGTTTTTTCGGAGTCCTATCTGATTTCACATATTTTGTGAATTAATTCCATCCTTTTTTACCTTTGTTCCCTTTCCCTCTCATTCATTCATTTTTCTCTCATAATTTTATCTTTTGAATTCCTCCCCTTCTATTTTCTTTTCTATTTTCATTGGTTTTAATCCTTCCCATTTTAATTTAGTATGCTTAATCTATTCAACCTACTCTGTATCATTTCTCATATACTTTTCTCTGTGGTTAAAACCAGTAGAAGGATGGAGATAATTAATGTTGGGAGTCGCCCTGGCTCCAGAGACTAACTTCCCCGTCCCCCAAGAAGGCCATCCAATGGTGAGCCCTGCTGCCTCACATGATCCTGCCATCCAATGGTGAGCCCTGCTGGCTCACATGATCCTGCTGTTCAATGGTGAGCCCTGCTGGCTCACCTGATCCTTACCCACCAATCAGACTAGCCCTGCTGGCTCACCTGATCCTTACCCACCAATCAGACTAGCCCTGCTGGCTCACCTGATCCTACCCACCAATCAGACTAGCCCTGCTGGCTCACCTGATCCTTACCCTCCAATCAAAAAGTACCCTATGCCAACTGTCAAACCACCCCTGGCTCTATAAATATGCAGAGCTATTCCTCAATAAACGGGCATTTGCTCCGACAATGAGTCTTGTTCTTTCAATTAAGATCAGAGGTAAAATTAATGAAATGGTTCTTCGAGAACATAAATAAGAATGATGACCCTTAGCCAGAGAGAGACAACCAATGAGAGAAAGAGAGAGAGAATTAATAAAATTAGAGACAAAAATTGACATTTACAGATAACTCTGAAATCCATAAGATCATTAGGAGCTACTTACCTGTGAATTGACTTGAAAATCAAGAAAAAAATGAACAAATTTCTATACACATACAAACTATGAATATTGAAACAAGAGGATATAGAAAACCTAAATAGACCAATTACAACCAGTGGTTATTCTTATTAAAAGAGCAACAAGAAGACTGGATCTAGGTGAATTCTCAGCTGAATTCTAGCTGAATTTTAACAGATCTTTAAATAAGAACTAATCCCAATGTTCCTCAAATTATTCCAATAATAGAAAGGGATGGAATTCTTTGAAGTCTATCCTATAAAGCCAGTATCACTGCAATACCAAAATCAGGTAAGTACATTGTAGTTGGACACAATATCTTTATTTTATTAATTTATTTTTATGTGGTACTGAGGATCAAATCCAAGACTTCACATATGCTAGGTGAGCACTTTACTGCTGAGCCACAATCCCAGCCCCGTGCAAAAATTCTTAATAAAACATTAGTAGCTGGATGTGGTGGTTCAAGCCTGTAATTCCTAATACTTGGGAGGCCGAGGCAAGAGGATTGCAAGCTTGAGAGCAGCATGGGCAATGGTATCAAAATAAAAAATGAAAAGGGTTTGGGATGTAGCTCAGAGTCAGAACACCCCTGGGTTAAATCACCAGTACCAAAAGTAAAATAAAATATTAGCAAACTGTTTTTTAAAAAACCACATTAAGAAGATTGAGCATTATGATAATTTTGGCTTCATTCCAGGATGAATGCAAAGATGTTTCTATATATATATATATATATATATATATATATATATATATATATATATATATATTTATTTATGGGTGTGTAATTCATCATACAAACAGAATAAAGACAAAAATCACATGACTATCTCAATAGATGCAGAAAAAGCCTTCAATAAAATTTAGTATTTATTTATGATAAAATGTTGATAAAATGGGGGGGTAGAAAGAATGTTCTTATGCATCATAAAGGCTATACAAGAAACCTAAATCCAAATGGAGAAAACATGAAAGTATTTCTTTTTAAATCAGAAATAAGACTAGGATATCCATTCTCAACATTCCTATTCAATACAGTACTTGGAATTTTAGCTACATCAATTAGAAAGGGAATGAAATAAAAGGATTATGAATAGGAAAGGAAAAAGTCAAATTGTCACTACTTGTAGATGATATGATTGTATATTTAGAAGACCCCCTGCAACAAAACAAAACAACCCACCAGAAGACTTCTAGAGCTGATAAACAAATTCAGCAAATTAGCAGTATTCAAAATCAACAACATAAGTCAATAGCTTTTTTATACATCAGTAATAAATCTGCTAAAAAACAAACAGGATAACAATTCTATTCACAATAGTCTCAAAAAATGCTTGTATATACTGGGGACTAAATCAAACCAAGGATGTGAAAGATCACTACAATGAAAATTTTAGAAAACCGAAGAAAGAAATTGAGAAGACACAGAAGATGGAAAGACTGCCTATTTTCTTGAATCTGAAGAACTTGTTAAAATGGCCATATTATCAAAAGTGATCTACAGATTCAATGTGACCCTATCAAAACACTAACGACATTCTCACAGAAGTAAAACAAATACTACTTAAATTAATTTGGAGGGATGAAAGACCCAGAAGAGCCAAAGAAATTATGAATAAAAAGAGCAATGCTGGAGGCATTCCAATATCCATAATTTCATTTCAAATTATACTACAGAAGTGTAGTAACAAAAACTGCATGGTACTGGCATAAAAAAAGATGTTGACCAATGAATAGAGTAGAAGATGCAGAAAAAAAATTTACCCAGATATATCTGATACATCTGTCATCTGATCTTTGAAAAAGGTACCAAAATATACTTTGAAGAAATGACAGCCTTTTATCAAATGATGCTAGGGAAACTGGATATCCATATATATGGAATTAAACTATATTCTTCTCTCTCACCATGCACAAAAGCCAAGACAAAGTGGAACAAAGACCTAGGAATTGAAGCAGAAAATTTGCAGTGGCTTCAAGAAACATAGGGTCAACATTCCAACACATAGGTGCAGAATATCTTCCTCAGTAGGACTGATAAACTTCAGAAAAGTACAAATCAAAATTACACTGGGATTTTATTTCATTCCAGTTAGAATGGCAATCATAAAAATATAGATAATAAAAATTTTTGGTGAGGAACAATTATGTAGAAAAGAATACTTATACACTGTTGGTAGGATTGAAATCAGTACAACCACTATGGAAATCATTATGGAGATTCCTTAAAATACTAGGAATGGAATCACACTATGATCCAACTACATTCTTTCTCAAAATTTATTAAGAAAATTAAGTTAGCTTATTAGAGTGATACATGAGTACCCATGTTTATAGTAACATGATTCACAAAAGATAAGTTATGGAATCAGTCTAGGTATCTATTATCAGATGTATAGATAGAGAAATGTGATAACACACACACATATTCATACACAAACACAATGGAGTTTTACTGAACGATAAAGAAGAGTGAAATTATATCATCTGCTGGAAAATGAATGGAACTGTAGGGCATCATGCCAGGTGAAGTAAACCAGACTCGGATAGTTAAGTGTCGCATGTGGAAGCTGAAGAAGAAAAAAGGAAAAAAAATATATCTCATGAAATGGAAAGGTGGACAGTAGATTTAGAGCAACAGGATCAGTAGAAGAATGAAGAGAGGAAAAGGATACATAGTGAGGAATAAAATTGATAAAATTATGGTATGTGAATGTACAAATTATCCAATGAACCCCACTATTATGTATAATTATAAAATCTCAAAAATAAATGAATAAAAATTAGATATAATCCTGTCTTTGCTCTTATATTGCTTTACATCTTGATGGTAGTTATAAAGTATACTGTCCTGAAAACTTATTTAATAATTGTTTCTGTATTATATATTTGATAAATTTTCACATCATGATTTTTACTTGCTCCTGCATTCCAGAATCCACATTGAAATACATTAGGAAATAAATTATTTTAAAAGTTTGGAAAAAAATTAAAAAAGAAAAGAAAATTATAAAATTATAAGGTCTCTTTTTCTCTTACACACACACATACACACACACACACACATACACATATACACAGAGAGAGAGAGAGAGAGAGAGAGAGAGAGAGAGAGAGAGAGAAATTCATTCACCAAGCATCTACAAGTGATTTTGTACTTGAGTATTTGGGTGGATACAAACTTGTGACCATAAATTTAAATAAAGTGAAATTTGGTATTCTCTGCAAGTGATGTTTTAAGGAAGAAGAGAAATATTCTTGAGAACTGAAGAATTCATATATAAAGGGTCAAAACAATCATTCAGTATTATGTCAAATTAAGTAGTTTATGTAATTTGAAATCATTTCTATCATGCCTATTAGTAATAGCTTTTGAATTTTGCCAATGACTCATTTATACTCCCCTCCTATTGAGTGTACTTACTGGTGAAATATGGCAAATTGAAATTATTTTAGAGGTGTAATTAATTTTCCTAATCAATTGAACTTCAGTAAATCAAATTGGTTATTTTTCTTCCTGAATCTAACCTTTAGAGGTAGGTCCTTCAAAGAGGAACTAGGGTCTTCCTGAAGAGGAACTCTTGTCTTGTGTTTGAAGAATTGAATTGCTATGTTTTATTTCTTTTTTAAGATTGTATACGGACACAATACCTTTATTTCATTTAGTTAAAATTATGTGGTGCTGAGGGTTAAACCCAGTGTCTCACACATGCCAGTTGAGTGCTGTACCACTGAGCCACAAACCCAGCCCCAAATTTCCATGTTTTGAGATGGTGCTGTGGCTAGGACCTGAGGTCAGCCTGTTTGGAGTCCAGAGTAGCTTGCAGGTTATAGCCAGAATTAAGTCATGGACTTCATTTGTTTAAATACAAGGTCCTGAATTCCACCAAGAACCTAGATATATTTGGATGAAAACCTGAACTGAAAACTAAACAAGCATTTGGTGCACACCTTGACTCAGTCCAGTATGACCCTGAATGGATACCTCACTACCTCATCTCATATCTATGAACCTGAGATGATTAAGGAGTATTGTTTTAAGGCTCTAAATTATGGTAAATTTTGTTTTTCTTTATTTTTTGAGCAGCAATATTAAACACTGTTTGCTTTGGTCTCTTGCCAGTTTTAGAGAAGTGTGGTTATAATACTTGGTGAATCTAAACAAAAAATATGAAAGCATTGTTTGACTGAATAGCACCATGACTTCTAACTGGAGAAATTTTTATGAATAATAATGGTGCCATGACCTAATGTTAGTCTACAAAATTTGACTTCCCATGACAATTCTTAATAAGAAGCATAGGAATTCTTCATTTGTTTTAGAGGTGGTTCATAGCCAAAGGTGGGGCATTTATAAACTCTAGGGGAAGAAGCAATGAGAGTTTAGGCAAGAAAATATGCGCATGGTCCTGTTTAGACTTTTGACATTTTATACTCTCATTTGCTATTTGGCAAGATCCTTAACTTTGAACTTTATAACTATGGCTAAATTTTGTCCCCCTACCCCCCAAAAAACTCAAGTTGATATTTAACTTCTAATATAACCATGTTAATAGGGGGTGGCACCTTGGAAAGGAATTTGAGTCATTGGAGCCCATGCAGGGATTCTCATCCTCATGTCAAGGCAAGATACAAATGTCTACTGCATGTTTTGGCTTCTGCTCCCCCCACCCCCCACATAATGCTGCAGCATTATAGTGTTGCCAAAGCAGCCGGATCTTCCCCTTCCAACCTTGCAAACTATGTACTAAGGGCATTTCTTTTACAAACCACTCAGCCTTGAGTATTCGATGAAAGTGGCAGAAAACACACACTCTGAAGCCAGCCTGTATGTAATCAAATGCAGGCTTTCTCATTCAGTAGCCCTGAGCTTCAGTTTTTTTAATCTGTGAATTAGAAGTAAATGCTAACATCATAAGGTTCTTGTTGATATTAACATAAATAACATGGGAACAGTTCCTACATGAGCATTAATCTATATAATTATGTCACTTAATTTTTATGTCTACAAATGTGACAGACATTGCTGCTTTCTTCTACGGTAATTGTGACTGAGTTACTCTCTTCTTTCATTTCTATTTTCCTTTGCGAGCAAATAATATGCATCTTTAGAATAAAATAATTGCATAGTTTGTTTCTATAATTTAGGATAAAAACAAAGTAAGTATAGAAAAAATAGAATCGGCCTCAAAATATGAATGATATGTAGCATCATTATTAAGAAGCACGATATAGCACTTAAAATCACTTTCTTCTCAAAATTTGTGTAGCATTTGTGATCTCTTCAGTTACAATGTTACCAACTCTCTTTCTGAATACAAGGAACTTAAAGTAATAGTCTGAAAAAATATGAAAAACTTTTCTATCATTTTTTTGGGGGGCTGGGATTGAGCCCAAAGGCTCATATATATATTTGTCAAGGATTCTATCACTGGGTTTAACCTCAGCCCAGATTCTATTTTTAATAGAAGAATTAATGAGAAAAAAATTTAAATTATCTTTAAACAATTATGCTGCTATTTAATACTGTAACTCTTGTAGATATTAGGCAGGAATTTGTGAAAGGGGAAAAGTCATTCCATTTTTAATCCAGCCACTTTGATCTACTACTCCACAGAAGCTTTCTTAAATTCTGATTTTTATCATGCCATTTTTTATTGAAAAGTTATAGAAGAGGGATCCCTTGGTAACATGTCAACTGTGCACCTGAAGACTTTTCAAATAATGTACAGAACATGCATAAAACTGTTAAGCAAATAACGGATTTTGTGTGAGTATATTCCCAGGTGGTAGTTTGCAAATATAACTTGTCGTATACTGTTATGTCAGGTGAACCTAAGAACAGAGGGCAAAATTGCTATCAAGAGTAAATGATTGGAATCCAATTTTTCTGTTAACTGAACTGAACCCACATGCACACTCCAACTGCCCCAGGTTTGATAGGCACATTCTATTATCTGTTTTCTACTCACCACATATTGTAATTTGGTATTTAATTATTTGCATGAAATAAATCTTCAGTTGCAATTTATTATATTAAAAAATAAAAGTAAGCAAGCCCTTTTTTTTTACACAAATCAGTGCTTTGAAAAACTGGCTTGCCAAACTCAAAACTGGCAAAATTAATAAAATGAGTAGCTAAGCATCTTATTTGCAATTGAATCCTTGGATGCATTTTTAAATCATAATCGAGAAAAATGTATTTATTGACTTTCCAATATGGAAATGTTTACTTGCTTTTATCTAGTAATTATGGAAACAAATTGCCTGGTTATATTTGAAATAAAGAAATCAAATTTGAGTCAGTTTAATATAGATAACTAATAAATTATGATTGCAATTTTTTCCTACAGAGTTTCTTTTTAATCATTAAAGTGACTGGAAAATACATAGGCACTTAATCGAAATGTTAATATATACAGAAAAGTCTCAGTATGCAGTATTGAAAGCTCAGGGGTGATTTGATAGTGTTCTAGGAAAAGCTTATCTCCACAGAAGAAAAAGCAAACGGAGTGAGCTACTTGAGAGACATGTTTACAGAGAGGAAAGATTTTCTTTGATATATACGTACATGGTATGAATTCTGAAATACTAGAAGAACTATTCTGCTATGGTTCTGGAAGCATCTTTCTTTGGGGCATCTTAAAAGTAGAAAAACTATTCCTTTTCTCAAAGGTCACAACAGCGTCTTAGAATTTGAGAAGAGTTACGCAAGATTTCAAGTTTCCTCTTACAGATAAGATTTAAGCCTATGATTCCTATTTTAAGTGACACATGTAGTACTCTTTCATTTCTTTAATCAACGTTTCTTTTTTTAGGAAACACTAATCTGCATGTACAGCCCAGTGGCTCCCTGAAAGTAAATTAACTATTTTACCTGTCCTCATTGCTAATATTCAGGAATTACATCTTACACATGAGCCCATTTCTGCTTATAGAGGGAAAATCAATCCATGAGATGGGGAAGGAAGCACCGTATGTTGCTCCCTCCTCCACATTCACCCATATGGTGGCATATCTTAAAGCTCACACCACACTTCTGCTAATACCAACTGTGTACAACTGGCCTGGCTTTGCCTTGGTAATATGGCATCACTATTCCTTCCAACAGGAAGTGATCTTTTCCTCACACGTTTTCCTTCTCTCTTCTGACTCCATCTTTCTCATTCTCTCCCTTTCTTCCCCCTCCAGAGTTATTTTGGCATAATTCACAAAAGGCTGTATATTTAAAGTTAACAAAGTAGAAATTTGATACATACATAGAAATGCTCTGATTTTGTTTCTTTATAGGTAAGAACTTTTCAAATCTACTATTGGAAAATTAAGAATATAACATTATTATTGACTATAACTACTATGCTTTATATTAGATTTGAATAACTTAAGAAGGACTGGGGCTTGATGGTTTGATACAGAATGCTTTCTATAGCACTATTTGTTTTAGTTCCAGGGAATCCACTTATTTCTACTTTCCTGAGTGTCTGCATTCTCTATTTATCCCACTGGGTTATCTCCCTTCATACTGCTAAGATTTAGATTTGATACTCTGTGTCTTCTATTAGATTTGCCAGTCTCAGTTGCAGAATCATTTTCTTATCCTTAGTTCTTACTCTTACTCATGTCTGTGGACTCTTCACCATATAACAAAAACATATTTGCATTTTTTGAAGGAGCAATATGTCATTATTAAAATATGGAACAGAACATTTAGTAATTTCAGTTCACCTCAGTAAATTAATGGCAAGGTACTTTTTGTAGGATTAAGCTATTTAAGGAAATATGGTCTTAGAGACAAGGTCATTAGTGTCTATAACACCTTATTTTCAGTCAAGAGGTTTTGTTTCTAAGAGTGATGAGTACTGAACAGAGGCCACAAAATATCTATGTAAGGGAATTTATTTGAGCCATAAATTTCATTAGAAATTTCACTGGAGGTATACTATATTCAGATAAAAAAATTCCTGTGATCTGCACATATACCAGTGACAATACAAAGTATTCAGTATTTTATAACTCAAAATTTTGCATTGTAAACTTTATGTGATTATCAATGTTTAGTTTTTTTCTGCAGAGTAGTTAATCTTGATATTTTACTAGTGAATGAAGTATGATTAAAGGTACATTCAAAACTGAACTAGGCATCATTTTTATTTTTAAATTTTTGATTATTTTTCCTTTGCATTCTGATCCCTTATGTATTGGTCTTTTTGTATAATCTAAGCTTAAAGATTAGGTTAGCAATTACCATATTAATATGCATAAATTTAATTAATTTTATAAATAACTCTCCTATATCAGCAATATTTTGGCTTGTTGCAAGGTATCTGCCAGATCTTAAGGATAAGTTCTGCTTACTTCTGTCCACATAGGCAAAGACATTTTGGAAAGCCTGATATCCAGTAGAACTGTCTGCAGGGATCACCATGTTCTGTATCTATACTCTCCAGTACAGTGGCCACTAGTTGAAATTTGGCTAATGAAGCAGAGGAATTAATTTTAATTTGATTTAATTCAGTGATATAGCTATATAGTGAGTGCTACCTTGAAAAGTCATTTCTAGAATTTGATAAGTAACAATATATCTGAGTTTCAGTATTAACATTTGTAAAATGAAAATACCCATGACTTTCTCACAAAAGTGCTTTCAAATGATGAAGGAAAAGTGTTCAAACATAATTTAGGGAGGAGGAACTCTGGGTAGGCTCTGGAATCGGACTGCTTAAATATGGCTTAAATCAGACTGCTTAAATATGGGTCCTGACTAGTACTGCAGTACTATGTGCCTTGGGCATGGTCTATAATTTTCTATAATAAAATAATCAAGCTCACTCAATTTTATGTTGAATAAATGAGATAACACATGCAACATCTTTTGAACAGTGCATGACAAACAGTTGAACCCCTAGATGAATAGCAGTTATTGTTTTTATTATTAGCCATGCAAATAAGTGGGAACATGTTCTCATATTTAGAGGAAAGTCAAGATTCTCACTCTTCATTCAGGTCCCATAAAAAAAGAACCTTGCTGGAACTCAAGGACAAAATCTCTTTCTTAAGCATGCAAGGGAAACAGGCCTTTAGTAGGAAAGTATAAAGAGCTAAAGATTTTGAAAATTTTCCTCCTTTGTGCTCGCTCCATGTGGCAGTCATGTAAATTGGGTTTCTAGGTGAAACTTCTGAAGAGGAAAATTCACTGTGGCATAATGCGAGAAGTAGAAAGTCTGGTGGTCCATTTTCAGAATACAGTATTTAGCTTTAAATGTAAAATGACTTGGAATGTAAGAAAGGCAGCTGGGTGGGGGAGAGCAGAATGAAAAGTTATAAACAGTTAACACTGGAGTGTAAAACTTCACAGCCTCTTGAGAAACAGGAGGTGAGAGGGAAGGGGCCTCCTTCCCACCTAACCAACAGAGATAAACTGTGTTACCTGCAAAAAGGTACTCAACCTAAGGGGATTTTCCTGCCCCAAGAGAACAAAGGGTGGTGGGGACAACTAAAACTATATTTCTTTAAATAACCCAATAGCAGAAAGTAAAACCTAGGAGATATTCTGGAAAATTGTACAACCCATAGTACTCAGCCAATGAAGAGCTGAGGAAGGGACCTTTTGCTCTAGGGGATTATTATGGTTTGAATGTGAGGTGACCCCCAAAAGCTTACATATGAGATAATGCAAGAAGGTTCAGAGAAGAAATGCTAGAGTTACAAGAGCCTTACCAATCAGTGAATTAATCACCTGATGGGATTAATTGAGGGGTAATTGAAGGCAGGTGGGTGTGGCTGGAGGAGGTGGGAGATTGGAGGTGTGGCTTTGAAGTATATATTTTGAACCTGGCAAGTGGAGTCTCTCTCTCTGCTTTCTGATCACCAAATGAGCTGCTTCCCTCTGCCCCATTTTTCTGCTAGGATATTTTCCCCCACCTTGAGCCCTGAGGAATGGAGCCAGCCTTCTGTGGACTAAGACATCAGAAACTATGAGCCCTCAAATAAACTTTTCCTTCTTTACAGTTGTTCTAGTCAGGTCCTTTTAGTCACAGCAGTGAAAAAGTTAGACAAGGATAAAATGCTGATTATACCCAATCTGTGTGTCTCTGATCACCAGGTACCTGAGCTTGCAAGGCTGCCTTCAAACAAGTCCTCACTTTTTGCTGGATTTTGTGTCTCTTAGTTCATTCTTTGGGTTTGGACAGGTGAGCATGTTTCTCACAATAAGGAGAAGAGGCTGATGAATGGAGATAAGAAATATTGTCTGTAGTATCGTATGACCGCACAAAGGAATAACCCTCTCCTCCCCAAGAAAGAGAGAGAAAAAAGAAAAACAAACAAACAACCCCCCCAAATAGAAAACAAACAAACAACAACAACAACAACAACAACAAAAATGAGACTGCTTTAGTTAGCAATGCAGTATCTGGTTAGGACTAGGATAGAAAATTCTGAAAACTAAAATTCTGGCATTATCTGTATGAATATTTTCCCTTAAAAACATGAACAGTAATAGCAGTAGGTGGGGGCATTTACATTGTTTTGATGGTGCTGCATCAAAAAAGCAGATTCAAAATTATTTGTTTTAAAAAATATGTATATTATAAAAATATGTATAGCATCTTTCTTTTTTTGATGGAGTTATTTAGCTTAATAATTAAGTATACAAGAAATGAAGATAAGTCAAGATGTATATTCATGACTTGGAAAATATTCTGCAAGCTGACTTAGAGGCCAGGATGGCAGACTCCGATGGAGTGAGAAGGGTGTCTACCCTGGAGATTATGTGTGGAAGGCATGTGGGAAAGTGTGGAAGAAATACCTTATCTAATTTTATTTATTTTTTCCTCAGGATTGGAATATTTAACTTTCCCCTAGTAATTTTCTGTACCACTTACATTTGGGTTAGTGTAGTAATAGTAATATTGAAAGTCAAAACTCCATTTTGAGTAGTTTTTGGATGATATATTGAAAGTCTCCTTTTGGTATGTAGTATATTTATTTGATCAACTTAAACAGATAATAAAAATATAGTATGTTGTGAGCAGTATATAAATCATTGGTTTGAACTATGTCAACCTTAGATAGTGAGATGCTGCTTCTGGGCATCCTGTAGTGTGAGAATACCAGGGAACTTTTCCAAGATGGCACCTTCTGATAGGGAGGATTCCTGCTTGCCATGGAATTCATTAGTTCAAAATACTTGATTTCAAATCCCAGCTTCCCAGAGGTAGAAGAGATGAGCATAAACTGTTAAGCTCCCACCAAGTTGTTTTTCTCAACTTCATCCTGTTTACCTCAAGAAGCTTTTCACACTGAAAACGTTTAATGGTCATACCTATATAATAAATGCATGGGCTTTCCTTCCTTTGTTAGATCCAATCTCCATCAGAACTTGGATCACCCACCAGAACCCACAGCTGCTACATTTTTATATCTTTTGTCTTATTTCTTTTATTTTCTCAAGCCATCTCACAACCTGTGTTCAGTTAACTGTTTACCTGCTGCTCAGGCAGCGGGCTGCAGCAGACAATAATAGAAATTCATAAAAAAAGACTGGGAATTCTACCTAAGGCTTAGATAATTGTTACCTGAGTAAAGAGTAGTAATTTAACCACTTAAAAAATACTATGCTCTATTTTAAGAGATATTTACATATTTAAATTTCTAATGAACTGCAAATAAATGTTTGTAATTATACATTTGTGAAATGTCTATTGTGGATCTTAATGGTGTTTTGTTTGAAAACATAAAGTTTGGATCTTGTAACACATTTTGCATTGTAAATTTTGGTATTAAAGTATATTTCCAGCCTGTATGGTGGTATACATTTGTAATCCCAGTAGTTTGGGAGGCTGAGACAGGAGTATTGCCAGTTCAAAGGCAGTCTCAGCAACTTAGTAAGGCCCTAAGCAACTTAGCAAGACCCTGTCTCTAAATAAAATATAAAAAGGGCTGGGGATGTGGCTCAGTGGGGAAGTGCCCCTGGGTTCAATCCCTGGTACCAATTAAAAAGAAAAAAAAAAGAAAAAGAAAAACATAATTCCATTTAAAAATTAATTTTAGCTTTTTTAAAACAATCATTGGAAGTCATTGATTTTCTTTAGGTTCAAGTATGAAAGTGTAATGTTATATTGTTACTTTAAAAGTATAAGTTTAGGAAAAGTTGTTTTCTTTGAAATATTGACCCACATGAAAAAGACATTATTTTAATTATTAATTATAAAAGAAGACCAGAGAAAACTGACCAAACAGGCAGGTTTAATAGGCTAAAGAATATAAAAATAAAAAGAAAGCACTAAATGTTAACACTTATCTATATACTTGTGTGCATAATAACTATTCCATGTCTTGTGATCTCAAAAAGACAAATAACAGTAAAATATATAATCTTGAGAATGAAATTGTCCATGGAGAAAAGATTTGAAGAGACCATAAACAGAATTTTCAAGAAAAATGGGATAATATGAAAAGGCCAAATTTAAGATTCATCAGGATAGACAAAGGCTTTGAAACAGAAACTAAAGGAATGCACATCTTTTCAATGAAATAATATCAGAAAATTTCCCAAACGTTAAGAATGAAATGGAATACCAAATACAGGAGGCATACAGGACTCCAAATATACAAAATTACAACAGATCCAACTCCAAGAGACATTATTATGAAAATACCTTACACAAAAAGGACAGAATTTTAGAAGTGGCTAGAGAAATATGACTGGTCATATTCAAAGGCAATCTAATCCAGTTCTTAGCTGATTTTTCAACCAGAATCCTAAAACCTAGGAAGTCTTGGAATAACATATACAAAGTTCTGAAAAAAAAGTATGCCAACCAAGAATACAATACCCAGAAAAATTGTTCCCCAAATAATAGAGCACCTATGTAAATCAAACAAACCCTCTCAATATCAAGAATCAAATAGATCACAACACAATAATACTGGATGACATTAGCACACCACTCTAAACACTAGATAGATCATCCAAACAAAAACTAAATGAAGAAGCTATAAAACTAAAAAGCACAATTAATAATCTGGACTTAACAGTCAAGGTTACATATACATATATGTTAAATATTATACATATATATATGTATAATATTTCATCCAACAATGACTGAATATGCCTTCTTCTCAGCAGCACATAGAACATTTTCTAAGATGACCACATTCTTGGGTGCAAAACAAATCTTAGCCAATACAAAAAAAATAGAGATAATATCCTACATTGAGTCAAATCATAAGTGAATGAAATTACAAATGAATGATAAGACAAAATGCAGAAGCTACTCTAATACCTGAAGATTAAATAATTCACTATTGAATGATGAATAGATAGCTGAAGGAATCAGGGATGAAATAAAAAAAATATCTATGACTAAATGAGAATTGTGATACAACATACCAAACTCTCTGGACATCATGAAGTGGTTTTAAGAGGACATTTCATAAACATAGAGCTCATTTATTAAAAGAATAGAAAGTCACAAAATAATCTAACATTACATCTCAAGACCCTAGAAAAAGAATAATAAATCAAAATCAACATCAAAATCATTGGAAGACAGGAAATATTCAAAATCAGAGCTGAACTCAAAGAAATAGAGATTAAATAAATTTTAAAAAATCAATAAAACAAAAAGTTGGTTCTTTGAAAGAATAAACAAAATTGATAAACCTTTAGCCAAGCTAACTGAAAGAAAGAAAAAAACTTCAAATTATTAAAATTTGTGAAGAAAATCCAAATATCACCAAAGACACTACTGAAATACATAATATAATCAGAAACTATTTTGAAAACTTATATTCCAACAAGCTAGAAAATCTTGATGACACTGACAAGTTTCTAGAGACTTATGATCTACCCAAATTAGACCAAGAGGAAATTTAAGCAGATCAATTTCAAGTAATGAAATTGAAGAAGCCATCAAAAACCTACCAACAAAGAAAAGTCTAGGATGGATAGATTCATAGCTGAGTTCTACCAGGCCTTTAAAAAAGAACTAATAACAATCCTCCTTAAATTATTCCACAAATCAGGAAAGGTGGACACTCTTCTAAAACATTCTATGAAGCTTAGTATTACTCTGATACCAAAACAAGATAAAGACTCATCAAAGAAACAAAACTTCAGACCAAGATCCTCAATGAACAAAGATGAAAAAATTCTCAATAAAATACTAGCAAATCAGATACAAAAACATATTAAAAAGATGCTGTAACATGACCATGTAGGTTTTATTCTAGAAATGAAAGTTTACTTCAACATATGGAAATAAATAAATGTAATATTTCATATAAATACACTTAAAGACAAGGACCACATGATTATCTCAATAAATGCATAGAAAACATTTAACAAAATGCATCATTCATTCATGTTTAAAACACTAGAAAATTAGGTATGGAAGGAATATATCTCAATGTTGTAAAAGCTATATACAACAACTAAAGGCCAACATCATACTAAATAGAGAAATACTGAAAGAATTCCTAAAAACAGAAACAAGAGAGAGATGCCCTCTCACCACTTCTACTTAACATAGTCCTTGAAACCCTGACAAAAGAAAGAAATTAAAGGGATACAAACAGGCAAAGTAGAGCTCACACTATCTCTGTATACTGATGACATGATTCTATATTTACAAGACCCCCCCAAAACTCCACAAGTACACTTTTAGAACTTATAAATGAATTCAGAAGTAGAAGGATACAAAATTAATACCCATAAATAAATTGCATTCCTATATTTACACAATGAATCAGCTGAAACAGAAATTTAAAAAAATATATATCCAATGTACAATAGCCTCAAAATTTTTTTTAGGAATAAGCCTAAGAAGAGGTTAAGGATCTCTACAATGAAAACTATCTAAACTAAAGAAAGACACTGAGGAAGAACTTAGAAGATGGAAGGACCTCCCATGTTCTTGGATAGGCAGAAATAATATTGTCAAAATGGACATACTTCCAAAATCTCTGTACAGCTTTAATGTAATTCCCCTCAAAATCCCAAAGACGTTCTTCACAGAAATATTTGAAGTTGTCATGAAATTCATTTGGAAATATAAGGATCCCAGAATAGCTAAGCAATCCTCAGTGAGAAAAACAAAGCAAGAGGCATCACAATACTAGAACTTAAATTTTACTAAAGAACTATAGTAATGAAGACAGCATGGTACTGGCACCTAAACAACCAAGAAGATAAATTGAACAGAATAGAAGGCACAGACACAAACCCACATAACTGATTTACCTCAGTAAATACCAAAATTGTACACTGAAGAAAACATAGCCTCTTCAACAAATGTTTTTGGAAAATTGGAAATCTATATGTAATAGAATGAAAGTTAACTTCTAGTACCCTGCACAAAAATCAACTCAAAGTAGATCAAAGATTTAGGAATTAGAACAGAAACCCTGCACATACTAGCAGAAAATGTAAGCCCAATACTTCAACGTATTGGCTCAGGAACTAACTTTCTCAACAAGACTCCTAAAGGTCAGGAAATAAAATCAATAATTAGAAAATGGAATGGCATCAAACTAAAAAGGTTCTTCACAGCAAAGGAAATAATCAAGAGTGTGAAGAGACAGCCTACGGAACAGGATAAAATCTTTGACATCTGCACCTTAGAAACAGTATTAATCTCCAGGATATACAATGAACTCAAGAAACTTAATGCTTATAAAAGCAAATAACACAATAAATACATGGGCAAAGGAACTGAATATACCTTCTCAAAAGATGAAATATAAATGGCTCACATGTATATGAAAAATGTTCAACATTTCTAGCAGTTAGAAAAATTCAGGTCAACATTACACGGAGATTTTATCTCACTCCAGTCAGAGTGGCAACTATCAAGAATAGAAGCAACAATAAATGTGGGCAAGGATGTGGGGAAAAGGGTACGCTCGTACATTGCTGGCAGTACTGCAAATTGGCACAAACACTCTGGAAAGCAGTATGGAGCTTCTTCAAAACACTAAGAATGGAACCACAATTTGACCCAGTTATTCCACTCCTCAGCTTATATCCAAAGGAGTTAAAATCAGTATACTACAGTGATGCAGCCATATCAATGTTTAGAGCAGCACAATTCATAATAGCTAAGCTACAGAACCAGCCAAGGTGCCCTTCAATAGATAAATGGATAAAGAAATTGTGGTATATGTATACAATGGACTATTAGTCATAAAGAAGAATGATATTGTGACATTTACTAGTAAATGGGTGGATCTAGAAACTATCATTCTAAGTGAAATAAGCTAATCAGGCAAAACAAAATAAAGGGGCAGGGGAAGAGGAGAAGTTCAGTACATTAGACAAAGAGGGATAAAGGGAAGGCAGGGTGGATAGGAATAGGAAAGGCAGTGGAATGAATCCTACAAAATTTTCCTATGTGAAAGAAACCTAAGTGACAAAACTTATACATGAAGAAATCTAAGTTAATCTCATCATCGTGTACATCCACAAGAATGGGGTCCTAATTAGAAAATATAAATATGTATAACATTTATATCTATACAAATATTTATGCCTATGAAAATATTTCTAATATTTATGTCTATATAAAGGTATCAATATGCAAAATATAATTTTATCAAAAAAACTATTAGTGTATAATCTGTTTTCTTAATAAAAGGTTGGTTGAAAAAAAAAGAGTGAATTTTAGCTAATTCATAAGGTCTCACCCTTGACTGTACCTTGGCTGCACCTTGGCTGCACCTTGGCCACACATTTGGAATCACTTGAAATCCTTAAATAATTTCAGTGCCTGGACCCATCCCCTATATATTTTAATAGCATGAGTTGTGGCCTGGCACTGTGATTTTTTTTAAAGTTCTCTGGGTCAACAAGTTTGAGAGTCACTAGTTTAGATGGATCTCATTTCTCTTTCCAGAGCAATTGGTTAAAAGTTAGGAATGTAGCTAAATTGTTTAAATTATAGTGAAGCATAGACATTTTCTCAGTATTAGGGGGATAATAGGTACTTATTTCTTTGTGGGAAATTTGAAACTTGGAATTTAGGAAGTCTTTTTGTTTGTTAATTTGCTTCCTTTTGCTGGGAATAAAGGCAGTTTAAGTGTGAGGTTGCATTTAAAGGAAAACAGATTTGAGAAAACAGTCAAAGGTATCAGATCCCTGATCAAATCACAACTAAAGAACATTTTAAACATATGAACCAAATGAATTTGTTGAGTTCTTAATTTACAATGAACATTATCTATAATAGTTCATTATTTTTAGAAGATAATATATATTCGTTTTATAGATGGAATATCCTTTATCTGAAATGCTGGGGGATGGAAGTATTTTGGATTTTGTTAGATTCTGGAATATTTGCATATATATATATAAGAAGTATCTTGGGGATGAGACTCAAATCTAAACAATAAATTCACTTAGATTTCAACTACATCTATGCATAGCCTGAAGTTAATTTTATAGAACGTTTTAGATAATATTGTGCATGAAACATTTTTATGCACAATGGAGTTTTCTCTGACACCTGTGACATAATATCAGAGTCAGAGTTGTGAGTGACTTGAATTTCAGATTTTTAGATTTGGAATGCTCAGTCTTAAGAAAAATCAACTACCTATAGTACTGAAAGCTCTGGGATTCCTTTTCATGGTAGTTATTAGTGTTGATATGAATATTTTAGCTTCCTCTGAGGCAGTGGTATGATTGTGCCTCTTACTTCAGTAAATCTGTGTCACCATGGGTGTGATTACAGCCAATGAGTGAATGGAAGTGGGAGCCTTCACAGTGCCACCTCTATCCTCCTAGGTGTACCAGAGTGCTATCTGTAGGCCAGTCTAAGCTTCTAATAGTTAAAATGAGCAAAGCCTTTGGTTAAACTACAGTAAACAGACTGCATGAGTTAGAAATACACGTTTACAGTTATAAACAACAGATGAAATTGATTATTACCCATACAGAATCTGGTCTATCCCAAGTGATCAACTTCTCTTGTCAAACACTCCTTTCACACTCTTTCCCAATAATTTATATTTCCCTCTGTTCCATGTGATTATATATACATGTGTATACACACAGAAATTCACTTGACCAATTTACACACATTTCTTTGCTGTTTTACTTTCACTTAACTAAAACCATATTAAAAATCCTGGAATATTTGATTTTTCAAAATATCCTACTCATCTTTTCAATTTAGTGGTTGTATATTTGCCTCTTCTTTTAAATAACACATTTAATTTCATTATACATGTGTATTTCTAATTATTTAAATAATATCATATTAATAAAATCTAGATTGGTTCCATTTTTAAATGTTTCTTAATTTTTATTTTTCACTTACTATAATATAGTTACTATAATATAGTTACTATAATATAGTTACTATAATATAGTTACTATAATATGTTTTGATATTCTTTAGCATGTCATACATTTGTTTTTTATAAACAGTGACATAGCTAATGTAATTACTTTTATCTAATTGTGTTATTTTGTTTTTAATTATTTCCTATAATTTGCTACATAATTTTGTGTTCTCAGTTCAGTTTATTATTTTCTTTGATTTTTTTTACTTTCATAATTAGTTACTAGTGGCTACATAAATATCTTTAAACTATATCCTAAACTTTATTTTTTATTATTTTAATTTGAGATAGTATATGCCTTCAATACATAAGAAAATTAGCACATTTCCTTTTACTCTCATCTACTTTCTTCATAACAACTAAATGATTGATATTTTTATATCATGTAGCTTTTTCTTCAAAACTTATATATTTATATTGTGTTCTACAACTCCAGCTTTTACAATTGTTTTTCTTTAGCACTGTATTCACCAATCACTGCATCAAATACCTTTCAATATTTCTTTCTTTTTCAGAAACACCAGTTATTTTTGTATTGGATCTCTATATTTAGTTTTCCTCTCTTCTTTCCAAAGACTTTTATCCTTTTTTAAAACTTCATTTTGCATTATTTCCTCAGGTTTCTCCTCAATGTGCTTGACTCTCATTTCAGCACTGCCTGGTTCATGATTTGTTTCTGATTTTTTTTTTCTGTAAAGGTATTACTTTTTTGTAACCACATTCTGTGGGTTCACTTTGAATCTCTATAGATATCTAATAATCTCTTCTTTGGTCTCTCTTCTGTGTGGTTTACTCTCTCTGCCCTCCTCATCTTTTCACAGAGCTAGGTGGTACTGGTGACCTCCTGGGTCCTTTGGCTTATCCAATTGTTTTAGAATATTTTCTCCATTAAAAAAACAAAACAACAACAAAAAAAACACAACTCTTTGCCCTTATGTCTTTAGTGAGGACATGTACACTTGTAATATTCTCCACTTGATTTTCTGCAGGTCTTGTTTGTTTGCCTTTGCTCCGAGTCACCATTTGCAAAACTGCTAGCTGCTTTATTTCTCTTCCATCTCATCATATCTTTCTAGTTTCTCTCAATTTATGGTTTAGCTCAAGTTAACAAAAAATGGCATATTTTTCTCCTTGACTTCTATTTACCTGAGAATGGTAAATATGCTAATGGACTTCCCTGAAAACATACCTCTTTTTTTTTTTTTGTGGCTAACCTACATCTTCATAATTTCTTTCAAAAAATAAAAAAAAATAAAATCAGCTATTATTTACTGTTTTCTTCAGACCCTTTTACTGTCAGACAGTTTTGTACTATGTTTAAGATATGGTGAATTATGTGTTACCTGTATGTGTACTTTTAAAATTTTGATGCAGACTTTGAAGTTTGCTAGTATTCATTGAGGTTAGAATTTACTTTTCTATTTTTGATTATTTTTATGTTTTTTTGTTAGAAAAATGAAGTAAATACATATTAAAAAGCTATACTTTATTGGGAATATGGAGTACTGAAATTTAGTAAGAAAAGATAAGAAATATTTATTGAAGAGTTTGGAAAGTGGAATCTCAGAAGGCATTTGCAGAGAAGAAATGAATAAAAAATATTGACAAAAAATTATTTATTTTGTTTTGGAAATTATGGACACATTTGTGATTATCAGGAAAGCACTTTTGTTCTAGAATTGGCGATGAATGCCAAATGGCAGAAGTTGAAAGAGTTATTAAGGTGAATGAATAAGTGCAACGTAAGCACAACATTTTCTTACATGTGAGAAACGTAACTTGATACTTTGATAGATTAATTTTATGTGAAACTTAAAGCTGCATGCATCTCAACACAGGGAGTCAAGTTTATTTGTAAGAAGTTTATAAATGGTAGACTGTTCTTGTTTTTTTTTTTTTTTTTTTTTTTTTTTTTAGTTTTCTATATCAAAGATAAAAGCCTGCACTTTTTACTTATCAATTTTCACATTCCAATACAGAGCAGGAAAAACTAACAATAATAAAACAGTTAATAGAATAAAAGTCTTGAGTAAGTAAAGAAATATGTCTATGTAGTTGATCTGAAGGCTGAACATACCTTTAAAACAAATGAAAAATGATGGAAAAAAATCATGGACATTTTTAACATTTTGAGGTAAAATTAAAGAAAAACTACCTAAAGAACTAATTTAAAAATAATTAAATATATAGAGTTATTAGTTTAAGTAAAGGAAATGGGCAGAGGTCTGAACAGTAAAATAGGTGGTGGGTATGCAAATTTATTAGTGAATGACATTAGAACTGACCTGGAGGTAAATTAAGGACATTGGTTAGAAATGAAAGCCTCTCTGTGTTTAGGATGCATGAATATGTACGATTAGAAAATTTCAATGATTTTCTATAGCAACACCTGTGTAGAATAGCAGGAAATAAAATATACCAAAATTTGTCACAGGATTGAAATCGGCAGGATCAGTGTGTTGGAAATGGCCATGAGGGCAGATAATTATAAGATGCAGATAAAAGCATTGCCACAGTGAGTTAAAAGATAAAAGCATTGCCACTATCCTCAGGCTGAGCAAAAAGACAAATGATGGGGCAATAATGAAGGGGAAGGTAGGGGTGTTTGAATAAGGAGATCTTTATGATCTCTAGGTTGGCTGGGGAAAATGAAACGAAAGGAATTGCTGATGGTATTAAAGTCTCATGAGGGTTTATAAAGAAATTAAATCTTGTAGACACACTAGTTTGTTAAACAAAATAACATATGCACAATCATGTATTTTATACATGATAATAAATATTTAAAAATTAAGTAAGATATACTGATTATAAGTATTCTTGATATTCACAGATAGGTCTTTCAAAGGAATTAGGGGTAGAGTTGGACCAGTGACGGAAGGATAAGTCCAGAAGCACAAATAATATTTACCTCTTCTGATAATAGAAAGGACCTATTCTACTCTCAATCTTAACAAAGACACAGGCATAAGAAGACACCAAAACAAACAATAATTATCACAATGACAGTAACAACAACTTGTTACACATCAACTTTATGTATGCTGTTTTAATCTTTTTAGTAAGATTATGAAACAAACATTACCCAGTTTGCAGTTGAAGAAATAGAAACTTAGTACTCGCCTTAAGTAATGAATGAAATCACCAGAAATCAAATTAAGGTTTGTTTGATATCAAGTGCATTATCTGAACAAATAGGTTCTATTCTTTTTTTTTTTTTTTTTTTTTTTTTTTTTTTTTTTTGAGGGGGATTATCAGGAATTAAATTCAGGGACACTTGGCCATTGAACTATACCCCCAGCCATATTTTGTATTTTATTTAGAGACAAGGTCTCACTAAGTTGCCTAGCACAAGGCTGGCTTTGACTGTGATCCTCCTGCCTCAGCCTCCTGAACTGCTGGGGTTACAGGTGGCTGCCACTGCCCCAACTCTACTACTTCATATTATAGACCTGGATATAGAGTATAAAGAATTTCAAGGACTGTGTGTTACTGCTTATGAACAAGGATACTACTTTATTTTCTCTATGAATTAACATCACTTCCCATCCACGATACCAAATTTCTCTATTACCAATGGTACTACACTTTTTTTGTACAGGTCTTTGCTTTTGCACACAGACTCCTTTAAGAAAAATAAAATTCTCCTTTTATTTTTATATTACCTCTTTTGCATTTGCTACCCATCCTTACCATACTTTCTGTCAGGATCCAATTCAAAGGGCTGGGCTTTTGTCTCAGCAATAGAGTGCTTGCGTGCCATGTGTGAGGTACTGGGTTTGATTCTCAGCACCACATATAAATAAATAAATAAATATTCATTGACAACTTAAAAATATTTGCAAAATAGATTCAATTCAAGCATAAGTTCTGGTAATTTTTTTTTTTTGCTTATCTACATGATTGATCATCTTTTCTTCTGAGACATTACTATTCTTGAAATATGATTTATAGATGGTATGTAAATCTTATTGTATTAAAGTTAATTTTTGTATGTTTGTTTTTTCTTCAAGGATGTAAAATTTTTGAGGGTGAAATCAGAGTCTCATTTATAATTTATTCTCCAAGTTCTCAAATGGTATCTAACACGTGTTGCTGAGTATTTTTTGAATTAATAAACAAATGAAAGTAAAGTGGAGTAGGTCTACAAAAAGCATCAAAGGCAGACAGGGTATAAATTTATGGCAAAGATTAATGGCTTTCAAACTGAGCTCTACAGAACCCATATAGGAGAACATTTCAGCAGATTTCTAAACTTTGCAAAAATAGAGCAACTCTTATGTATTTTGTATAATGAGTTTTCATGTAATATTTCATTTTACCACAAAATTTAGTTCAAAACTCTTGAAACCACTGCAAAACAATAGAGCATTACAATTTTTTTTAAATAAAGAATGAAAAGATAAGTGAGTTATTTTAAAAATGTTTACCCTATGTATGTGCATGAGCATATGCTCACACACACAATTTTAGATCTTGTAAACTTGACTGAACTTAGGTTTGGCTGACTGAGACTGTAGATTTCTTTAGAGGGAGTTGCTAGGCTCCTGGGTAGACTCTCCTATTCAAGAATGTGCTTTGTTATGAAATTTACAGTGGTCAGTAGGGAAGCTGCATGTGAATGTTGCTGCAAATAAGAGATTCTGAACGCATATACTAAATGGATGGAAGGTTTCTCTGTTCCAAATGTTTTATTTATATAACACAGAGATCTCAGATATTGGAAAACGCTTGAATAGTTAAAATTTCCACTTCTAATCTGAATTCTGTGCTGTCATGTAGATACTGCCTCGGTAAATATGTCTTATTGGACAATATTTACAGACCTCCATAATGGAAAAGACTAGAGACCACTTACCTTGAGCATTTAGAAATGTAAATGTATTCTTTATCTTTTTTGCTCTCTGAACCTCACAAGGAACAGCTGGAGACAGAATTCTGTAAATTGCAATGCTAATAAACTGATATCCTGGGATGGTTGTACATTTATAAATGGGTTTAATTATGTTCTATAGAATTCAATAAGGCATTTGTATCTGTAGATGAAAAGAATTAGTCCTGAATGTAAATGTTAACACAACAAGGTATTTGTCTCTGTATCCTGTCAAAAGCATTCAGTAGTGTTAGTCATGGCAGATAATTTTATCATAAAATGCTGTCTAAACACATGGATGTTCTTGAGATTTCAAAGGCTTACTCTAATTTCAGGAACTGAATGATTTGATATACTTATTTATAATTTTCTAGTAAACTGTTATTTTAACTTTTCATAACTCTTTAAATAATTACTATAATTCTAGTAGAAATTTCAAAATGCTTCAGAGTATACCAGAGCTTTTTTTTCCCTAATGATATTTTATAAACAAAACATCATTTCATGCTTGAAAATAGCAAATACCACATATATCCCTGAAACTCATTTCTATATGATTCACCATGTGACTACAAGGCTGAAAATACTATTATGCAACTAATTCAGAGTTGCTATGTGCAGCAGAAAGATGTAAATGACAAAATATTGAAATAAAATCTTTTAAATTTCTTAAGTGATGGAAACACAAGTAAAATAAATGTTATTTAATATTCTTTTATTCACTGTATTTATTAACTACATACTCTGCCAACAACATTCTAAGGTCTGAAAGAAGTCAGTTCTACATGTAAGAAGCTCACAGATGAATAGAAGAGGTAGATATGTGCCTGAAAATGAAAAATGAAACTTCCTTAGAGGAATTCCAGTTAATTGAATCATGCCACATTACTTGATCTCACTATTCCTACCATGACACACAATGCATAGAGATCCATGGGATATTGAAAATTAAGGTAGCTCAGAATGTTTGTGCTTTTACCACCAGTTATACACTTTATTGGGGAGGGTACCAGGGATTGAACTCAGGGTCACTAGGCCACTGAGCCATATCCCAGTCCTATTTTGTATTTTATTTAGAGACAGGGTCTCACTACATTGCTTAACACCTTGTTTTTGCTGGAGCTGACTTTGAACTCGCAGTTCTCTTAGCCTCTCAAACTGATGGGATTATAGGTGTGCACCACTGCACCCAGCACCAGTTATGCTCTTGTATGCTTACCAAGAGAACAGTTATATTTCCAAATTATGTTTATGAAAATTGAATTCATCGATTTAATTTTTTAAGTACATGTGCAACAGATAGAGACGAAATAAGGAAATATGCACTTGTGTACCCACAACTAATTAACCAAATAGAGCAATACTGTACATAACTTTGCCATAAGTTGTGCTTTTTAAAATTATTTATTTATTTGTTGTACATGATGGCAGAATGCAATTCATTTCATGTTACACATATGGAGCACAATTTCTCAAGTCACTGATTGTACACAAAGAATTTTCACACCTTTGTGTCTTCATGCATGTACTTAGAGTAATGATGTCTAACTCACTCCACCATCATTTTTACCTCCGTGTCCCTCTTTCCCACTCCCTCCCTTTTTCCCTATCTAAAGTAAATTGTGTTTTATGTAATTGAAAAATTTAAATCTTATATAAATGGATAAAATAATATAAAAGAAAAATAATTATCATTTGTGTAAGAACTATGTAGAATATTTTGAAAACACTTGATAAAGATTGATTACTAAAATCATTATTGATTTAAAGTATGTATAAAAATTTTGTAAATCTTGGTAAAAATAGTAAAAACTATCAAATAGTTTTTTTCCACAATATTTTATCTTTAATTTTTTCATTTCACTTTAGGAAGATCAACATTTAAATTGTGAAAAAAATTTAAAGGAAAGATAGTATAAAATTCTAACTGCTATTAGATTCCTACTCAAATAAATGATTTTGACGCTATATCATAATATTGGCAAATTACAGTACATTTTTATGTTGAAAGTTAAAATGAAATGTTTCTAGTATGTTTATATCACTTTTTTTTAGAGAGAGAGAGAGAATTTTAATATTTATTTTTTAGTTTTTGGCGGACACAACATCTTTGTTTTGTATGTGGTGCTGAGGATCGAACCTGGGCCGCATGCATGCCAGGCGAGCACGCTACCGATTGAGCCACATTCCCAGCCCCTGTTTATATCACTTTTCAATATCTATTTCTTACATTTAACTAAAAAAGGTACGTAACTGTAGGGTGACACATACAAAAGATTTTGAACTTTCATTGCAGCCTAGTGAGAAGTTTTGAGAAGGAATCTATAAGGACACTTATTCAAGTTTTTGCTTAAGCCACATGTTCAATCAGTTCTTACCAGATGCTTCAGCTAACTTAGACCTTATTCAGTTCTTTATTCTCTTATCTTACTTTATCTTCATGGAAATGTTGTTACCAGTCACTATCTTATCGCCATCTCACCAGACAGAAGCCTCAGGAGGTCTCAGGAAGGGGGATCTCATCTCAGGTTCTTGACAAATATCACAGAAAAGAACTCAGATGTGTCAGATTGAGGCACAAGTAGAGAATTAGGAAAACCAGGAGTATACATTCAAGAGCAATGAAGGCTATCTTTAAAGTGAGACGTGTTTTGGGGCCTTGGGCTCTTCTTTCAAAGGAAACTTTCTGAGGGGTGGCTGTGACAAGGCCTGTGGGGATGATATTAGTGGGGATGATATTGGTCCCAGGATGGTTTATGGTAGTCTGTCTGTTCACAAGATCTTTGATATTATCTTCATTATCTGGCCAATAGAGAATGTTTGGAATGTACCCTAAATTATATGCTTCTTAAAATATTTTATCTCCCTTTGCTCAATCTATTAAAACAAGTACCTCACACAGAAAAAAATTCAGAAATGAATGAATATCAAGTAAATTTAATATTGTGAAGATGGGTAAATTCCCAAGAATCTGGGAGTGATAGACGTGGTAGAAATACTGGCTTGAAGAGTCAGAGGCTAGGATGGTTCCTGGCTAGACAAGTGAAGGTGAGAAAACACAAGGCTTTCAGATTAAAATTGTAGTCTCCTTTTGTCTCCTTTCTACCTATCCTTTATTTCTCCTATCCCAACTACATTTCATTTTCATTTATTTTCTGTCTTCCTCAGAGATGGGTGTTAACTTTGGTCTGAAGCTGCCTCAGTACAGATTTTAAATTTGGCCTAAGTATTTCTCAGTACATAGTGAACTGTAACCTAACATGATGTGTGAGCAAATTGTAAGCCATAATTGTAACAGATAGCTGAGTCTTGATCAATCAAGTGGCAACTGCCCAAATCATGTTCAAATAAGTAGAGGTCAGGAATAATCAATCAGGCTGTCTGTACCTCACTTCACCTCTCTGCATGTGACTTCCTTTTCTATGGCTATAGATATAACCTACCCCCAAAGTACACTGGGATATTTTAAACCACTTTTGGTCTGGACCACTGTCTAATTCTAGATGCTGCAGACCAGCTGCAGCAAAATAACCAGGGGGTGACGAGCAACTTGTGTACATTGATACAGCAGGAGTGGGAGCCGTTTATTGTAGGACAGGAAGGGTATATATACATTCCACACAGCTTATCTTAATTAACATAAACTAGATACAGCAGTCAACCAATAAGGAATCTCCACACTTAATGGCTCGCTGGTGTTACTTCACAAACCACTCCCTCTGGCAAAATGCCAGGCGCCATCTTGACTTGTTTACAGACCTTAATATCTAGAATCAAAAATAAACCTAAAAATTGTCTAAAAAACTAGATACGCTGTAGTTTTTGCATTAACTGAGGCCTTTCCTTGTTTGCCATATTTTCTACAGGGCCTGGACATGAGTGGGCTTATAGTTGCTAGTCCACAAGTTTGCAGTGAAGATAGGTTCCAATGTTCTTCACTAGAAACCTGTGCAGGGGAATTAATGTGAATCTGGAGTTTTGAATTCTGGGCTTGTACTGTTGAAGTTTCAGGGAAAATTAGGATTTTCTATGGAAAGAAATGGGAAGAACATTTCTGCCAGAGTAAAAAGCACATGCCAAAGGTGACATCTAGGAAACTACGTGACAAAAATTCATGTACTTAACAGTGATGCACTAATGGGTTTTTATGAAAGTACTACAAAGTGGGATGGAGAAAAAAGTTTGGGCCACATAGTAAAAATTTTTCATTTTGTCTTGTAGAAGATGGAGTTATTGTATTTCAAACATAGAAAAGATGTGTTCAATAGGAAACTGCATGAATTTTAGAAAATAACCCAGGGGACTGGGGTGTAGATCAGTGTAGAATGTTTGCCTAAGCATGAGTTGAGTTCTTGAGTTTGATTCCCAGAACATACACACATGCATGCTACCTAGGGATTAGTGTGGAGAAATAAATAAATGAGGAATGTATTAGAGTCAGGGATGACAGCTAGGCTGACAGTCGTATAGTGAATTATTAAAGATTTGTTGACTTTGTTTGTTGCTGAGGAGATTTTTGGTTGCTGATACCAACCATGCCCAAGATTCCTTTAGACAGCAGAAATGAGGAGCATCATGAAATCCTGCTTCAGTCATTAGAGAAAAGGAAAGGAAAAACAAATACTTGTCCCTGAACACTTGAGAGATTGTGAACTGATGTTTAATAATTGTGAAAGATAAATCTGGACCAGATTTATTCATATATTTGTTTATTTATTTATTAATTTATTTATTGTGACCATGGTGTGCTGACAGCAAAAGAAGGAATGTACTATAAATCTCAGGAAGTATGGCTGGATTTTACAAATTGGGCAAAAAATTTACTGAGAATAAAAATTTGCATTTAAGGGAGGTGTCATTTGTCCTGAAAAGTGTTTTATTCTGAAGAAGGGGACAGAGACACAGGCACCATAGAGGACCTTGTGGGTATTCTCACATAGTGTCCTGCTCTTCAGGTCCCTTTGCCAGCCTTGCTGATTTACAGAGCTATGTGGGGCCACTCAGAGAGATGGGATGACTTCAAAGCAGTCAAATCTTGATTTGCTTTGCAACATACTGACCAAATAAGGTTGCTCTTTCCTAGATGGATTAAACAAGTTTCTTTGTGGCAGACCTCTGAATTTTTCCTTGAGAAGGACATCATAGGAATAGAGAATAATTGTTGAGTGAGACTCTTAAATTTAGAGACCATTTTAAAACGAACATTTCAATTTTACTGACAATGTTAGAAATAAATACACTTAAAATTTTAAAGAAAGAAGCTCTGACACCATTTTTAAGGTGAGTTACATATTATTTAAAATATTTTCAACACAAATGAGATAAGAAGGTTTCACTTTTAATGAAGAAATACTTAGAAAATTTAGCTGCCATAACATAGCTTTTAAAATTGGAGATTTTCAAATGTATTCTAACTTTAGAATGCTGTTTGTCTGTTCTCACACTTTTTCTTGTTATGTAAAACTAAGCTGTACTTGAATGTAAAAACTATTATCTTCTGAAAGAGAAAAGGGGATGAAAAATAATTTATTTAAGCAGGTTCCACACTGTCTACTTCTGACTGACAGCAGAGCATCCTTATTATATGAAAATACAGAGTGATTTATCTACATCTCAGAAAATTACTGAAAAGTTCATGAGGTGGGTGTAAAAGAGTTTTGTTATTTAGAGTGAGGTTGAAGAATTAAGTAGATCAATATAGTAGGGTTCTTTTTCATATTCTTGACACTTTTTTATTTGTAGATTTTATGCCATGGCAGGTTCTCTATTATCTTTAATTCTGAAAACAAAAACAAAAACAACACCCCCCCCCAAAAAAAAGGATAAATGCATCAATTTTGCTGTACTTCTTTTGATCTTTCCTCTTTGAAAAAGTCAAATGCTGATGACATGACCTAATGCTGCTTGGTGGAGTGAGAAAGTGGGGTGGCATATTGACTTAGATGGAAAGACAGTAGAATAATCAAACATATGCCTCTTTTAATTACTACTTCTCTCATGATCTCTAGGGTTTGGTCTCACTGGTTTGTAGGTTTTTCAGTTTTCTTAATTCTATTCCTGTTTCCTCTGGCTTCCTTCCTTTGAAAACAATTCATCATCATCTTTATTGAAGGAAAATAATAAAATTCAAGCTAGTTTGTTTTAATGATTGTTCCTACTTGTAAGTGAAAAAGGTATGGTGGGGTTTCAAATTACTAGATGGATTTACTTTTGGAAAAATTCATTCATTTCCACTGGTGATAGTAAGACTTCTTCTTGGATAACTCTTTCTGTTCAGGTGATATCAATTGTCTTTGTTTTCAACTTGGATCTCTATTTTATGTTATAGAATACATTTATGAAAAATTCCACCTACTTGTCCAGCAGGCAACTGTAACTCAACATGCTTGAAACTGAGGTTCATCTCCCCCCTTATATATTTCACAGCTAAAGGTAATATCATCACCCCAAACCCCCAGAAAATATCTGGTGGTGACATGACATTTTACTGTCTTTTTCTGGCTGCAGTGAACAAGCTGTCCAGTCTTATTCATGCTACTCCTTTTTGATGCTTAATGTTCCATGATCCATCAACTTCTGTCCATCACACCATTTTATTTTAGTACGCTTATTTCTTATTTGAATTGCTACAAACACTTCTTAACCGTTATGTTTGTGCATTTTCCAACCTATGCTCCACACTGCATAATAAATATTGAATTCTGAATCAGACAGATCTTTCAGAAGCATGTGTTTTTACTGTGCTTTATTTGCTAAACAGGAGAAGAGGCAGTGTGCTGCTGTTAAGAGCAGGCCTGTGGATCTGGGCTCTCTAAATGTGAACTATAGATCTGCAGCTTGCTAAGGTGTGATTTGGGGAAAGTTACTTCTCCTCTGGGTTTATCAGTTTCCTTGTCTGTAAACAGGTAGGCTAGTGATAGTACCTAACCTCCAGAGTGTATGAAGATTAAACAACTTCATACTTGTTAAGGTTTGTTATTGTATCTAACAAAGTATTCCAGAGCTTTCAATACTCACTGATGTTGTTGTTGCTGTCATCACCATTAACATTCTAGGGACATCTATGGTCTTGAGCATTGTTAAGGCCTGCATTCAGAATGGCCGACAAGGTTTGACATGATCCAGTTTCTCTTTTTCTGGCCTGATCTCTTCCTAGCTTATCACATCCCTTACTTTTTTTTCCTCCTATACTCAAATATTCATACTCTCTATTTCTAATGATATTCTATTATTTTATTATTCCATCTGTGGATTAAGCTTTCAAAGTACTGGGTTGCCAAACATAATGTCTAATATTTATTATACCAAATATTAATTTAATTTGATTTTAAAACTTGAATTCATGAAGCATAAATTTATGAGGCATAAATAATCACGGTGATGTGCTTTCCTTTCATTTGCTTAGTGTTTGGAGTTATTTTTAATTACTTCTAATAATGACTCATAAGTAAGATATCTCTAGATTATATAGCATAATCATATTTTTCAGTGAAGTTTTCCTATTTTTAACATATAACTAAACTGGACATTTCATTTGGTTTGATTCATTAAAATATCTAAAAATGTTTCATTTCCTGATCTTGTTGCGAGATGTTACTATTGACTACATAATAGATTTTGTATAAATACAGAAAACATACTATCTTCCCTAGGCATTTTGAGATAGAAAGAAGTTCTATTAATTATATGGGAACAAGAGATGTAAAACAAGAATCTCTGAATAAGTATGATTAAATTATCACTTTATAAAGATTATATAAATAAAATAAAATGAATATGGAATATCTATATATGACTAGAGACAGCTGATATTATATTCTGGCTGAATTTATTTAATCTGGCAGAGGAAATTTCAAGGTATCACAGCATTCAGTGAGTGGCATGGACATATAAATGGAATATACACACACTCATACATAGATATTCCTCATAGAAAGCCCTTGTTACATTTTATAACTTTCTTTATATAAATGGATAAACTTGTCTAAGATTCAGACTTATCTGAGGTGATATAGTTACTGACAGAGGTGAGGAACGAATCTACAGCTATTTTTTGATGTTCGTGTTTTTTGTATGACATGGCCTGCCTCAATTTATGGTTCTTTTGACTTCAGACCTCTTCACTCAATCAACTACCTTATCTCTAAGCAGATTTTCCAGAGGGAAGAGAATCTGAATGAATATTTGACAGAAAAGTGGAACAGAATTTATTGATAGAGACATTTTTTAATGAAGAATGGTATCCTATTCTAAGTTCAGAAGGAAATATTTTATAAAGACTAACCTGCCAAGATTGGCTCATGCTGTACCCTCCAAAAAAAAATTTTTTTAAATTGTAGCAATCTAAGCAATGTTTAGCAGCATTTTCTTGATGAATTACCAATTTATAAATAATAGAGCTGAATTTTCTTCTCTCTTTTAAATTTCATCTCATTTTTATGCAAATGATTTTGTTAATGTTTTACCAGGCTTAGCTACATGTATACTTACAATACATCCAAACTAATCATATTATTCTCCTATTACTTTGAGATCATTATTTTTGTTCTTATTCCTTTATAGAATAAATTATGCTTTACAACTTTAGAAAAAATGTAGTTTCAGTGTATATTAATCTAGGTAAGAGGCACTGTGGCATCTTATAAATATTAACAGTTTATTCTGAATTTGTAAGTTTTGAGTTTATTGTGATATCACACAGTTTGTGACTTATAAATTATACATCCATCCAATCCCATGCTGGGTAATATTTTTAAAGTCTCAAAAATGAAATATGCCTTCTAGGGGGCATCTGTTTTGAGAAAATGAACACAACAGAGTTATTATCCTTTTTAAAACATATTGGCTCATCCTTATGATTATTCATCGTGACTCCAAAGGAGAAAAGTAAACTTAAATCACTTTCTATTTCTGTAGTATAACATCAAAAAGTAAGCAATCAACAGCTAGGGGAAAGGAGGGCAAGATTACTATATAGAGTAATTCTTTCACCTTCTTGGAATGAGAATGAGATGTGTTATGCAACTAGTGATTAAATTCGTAAGGAGAGAAGAGAGATAACTGAAATCTTCCATGTGTCAGAATAAGTGGCAAAGAAAAAATGGTATCCAGAACAAGAGTCATGTTTATAGTCGCAGCTATAAATTTGTCTCCCTACTGACAATTAAAATGCAGTATTTAAAAGTGGGTCATGTGTATTATCTGAATGCACACTTTTATTATTCTAGATTGAACATTATTGTTGTACATGAGTTAGCATAACTTAGAAAAAACTCCCACAATACTTAATCATATTGTAATTTAGACTTAATTATAAAACAATAGTATTATTAAGAAACAAAGCCACCTAGCCCCAGAAGATACATTTTCTTTCAGTAAATCTGATGTTATATTAATACAACTAGACACCACAATGAAAGTTTCATTGTGTTTTAAGGTATGTGTATTTGGCAACAAAAAGCAGACTTACTTGGTATATGCTATAGGTACATGTGTAGATTGTAACCTCAGCAAAAAATGGAGAAATTTTATTATGTATATCTTGAGATTAAAGTCCCAAAATGGGTAATTAACACTTTGAAAAGCAAATACTATTGGGAAGATCAAGAGAACGCTGAGCAAAAGCAAGCAAGCAAGAGACAGTCTGAGAGAAAGAAGAAGAAAGAAAAAATTCTAAGAGTCAATGTAATTTATGATGTGAAATATGATATGAGAACTCAAAATTGTAAAAATGATTAAGCCAGAAGGCTATGGATCTATTTCAGTAAAAAGTATTCTTTACCTTATAAAAAGGTTAGACCAAAGGACCTGCTAATATCTAAAATTGCCTTCTTAAAAATATTACCTTCTTTACAAAAGCCTTGACACAAAGAAACCTATAACTGAAAACTGAAAAGCCAGAATTGATGAAAGATTAGTAGGAAGAAGAGAGGTGGGGGTGGGAAGCAAGCAAATTACCTCTGAAACTAACATGAATCGGTGAAAAATATCTTTTTTTTTCTTAAATCTGAGTGAAACTTTAGGATTTCCTCAAATAATTGTAATTCCATTTACCCTCAGTCACAATGACTGCCCAAAAATTAACATGAGGGAAACATGTAAAGAATTCATAATATTATAGTTAGAAAGAGGAATCAGTTTAGAAGAATAGGACACATAAAAAAGTTTGGGAAATGGAACAAGATATTTCACAAATAATTGGCTTCAGTCAATATATTTTTCTTGAAAATGTATTAGAGAGGTGGTGAGAAGGTAGGGAAGGTAGATGTTCTTGGATATATTAGGTTAATTAGGGCCAGCTGCTAAAATAAAACTTTTAAAAAAATTGTATTCCAAATAAAACTCAATCTCAATATAGTTAAGTGCTTCAAAACGCTTAATTTTCTCTTTCTATTTTTACTTCTTTCCTAGATATAATCATTACTTACATTGATTTCTTGCCATCTCATTTATTTATTTTTATTGTACAGACAAATAAGATTCACTGTGATATTTCCAACAGTGCATACATTTTAAATTGCCCTCTCCTTTAAAAATCACCTGTGTGATCTCTGACTGTGGGTAAGAAAGGTAGCAACATTGTGATTTTACCAGTTTTTAAGTAGTTTCATAAACGTGCTTTTATTTTAACAATAAAGGTTGTGCTCAAGTATAACCTTCTGGCAACTCAATTTAACGTAGTTTGCATAAGAGGTGTTGCATAAAAGATGATTTGTAGGAATAAACGTAGCATTGTTTATGCAATGCTATAAAGTGATGGATTAAATATATCTGTATATATGTGATTTAATCCACAGCATTTAATTATTGAGACAAGCTTGAAGCAGATAAAAGTGACAAAATAATTGTGAAGGAAATGTGGAATGAAATAAAGTATACTTACTGGTATATTGCAAATACTAAGTGTAAATAAAATTGTGTTGATCTTTATCATATCTTCAGTTATTTCAATATTCAGCAACTTATTATAAATTAATATTATATATAAAGTGTTCATGACATTTGAACTATCAAATATTTTTCTCGTAGCTAAGTCTATTTATAAGTATGTATGAAACAATTTGCAAGAGCATAATTTCTCTGTTTGCATTGATTTGCAGGAGTAAATGTAGCATTGCTTATGCAAAATGAAAGCAAGTACAAAAAATGAAATAAATATGCATTTAATCTCATTTCAAAAACTTTAAATTATGCACATTTGTAGATGTCTAAAACATAATTAAGCAATAAATAATTAAATAAGCAGGTTAAAACATTATGAAAACATTAACATAAGATGTGGTTGTTATTTGAATTTTATATTATGCATTTTTTTAAAAAAATTGCAAAATTGAATGGCTTACCTATTTGTGTTTGGTCATTGAATTAATAAGCTGCTTAAAATGACCTGTATTAGAAATGAATCAGACTATAACCTTAAGCAAATCTGGTCAAACATCATAATTCTCAGAAAGCTTTGTAAAAACACAAATGGCCAGGCTTTTTCCATAGTCATTTTGATTAAGTAAGAGGTGGAAATTGAATATATTTAAGTAAAATCTTAGTAAACATTGTATTTCCAACATTCTTTTGTGTTTTTTCCTCCACTACAATTCTCTGCCTACCAGTATTATTATATAAATATAGCTATAAGTATTTCTTTAATTAAGTTCTGCTGTCATATTCTCAAGGGTTTGCAAATGTTCTGTCTTTAAATTTTGTGATTAAATTTTGATGGTAACATACTGTGAGATCCCATTTATATAAAGATGCCCAGAATGAGCGAATTCATAGAGACAGAAAGTAAGATAGAACATTTGCCAGGGGCTAGGAAAAAAGAAAAAATGGTAGAGACCACTAATTGGTATGCAATTTCTTTTAGTGATGATGAAAATGTTTTGGCACCTATAATGATTATGGCTGCACGACCTAAGCACCAATCATTGATGAGTATGCTTCAGTAGAGTAAATTTTATGTTACTGTTATGGTTTGTGTGAGGTGTCTCCCTGAAAAGCTCCTGTGTTAATGCAGGAATGTTCAGAGGTAAAGCGATTGGATTATAAAAGCTAACAGTTCATCATGGTTTGAATGACTATGTGGTAAATGTAGGCAAGTGGGGCATGGTTAGAGAAGGTGATTTAGTGGGAGTATGCCTTGGAAGGGAACATATTTCCTGTGGCCACTTCCCCTCACTTTCTCTTTCTGCTTCCCAATACTACTATGAGCTGAGCAGCTTTCCTCTTCTGAGCCATTGGTCCTCAATGTTCTTCTTCACCTTGAGCCCGGAGTAATGAAGTTGGTCATCTATGGACTGAAACCTCTAAAACTGTGAGCCCCAAATAAATTTTTCCTCCTCTAAGTTGTTCTTGTCAGAAAATTTTGTAATAGCAGTGAAAAACTACATAAAATAGAAATTGGTACCAAAAAATAGCATTGTTGCTGTGACTAACCTGATCATGTGGTTCAGAAGCCTTTGGAGCTGGTTGGCAGAAGGAATTTTGATAAGTTTGGGTATGCAGACTTGAAAAAAATTAGAATATAAACAGAGCTTAATGGTCAATTCTGGTGGAAGCTCATGAGACAAGAGTATCAATAGGAATGTGGACTTTACTCATGAGGTTTCAGAGGGAAATGAGGACTCTATTAGGAACTGTATATATGTATATATATACAGAGACAGCTGATATTATATTCTGGTTTAAGGTGATGGACTAATTAATCTGTTGGAGGAAATTTCAAGGTATCACAGCATTCAGTGAGTGGCATAGATATTTCTGGAAGTTTTTAGCCAGGTTACTGTGTGAATCAGGTGCAGAAAGCAGAGCTGAAGGATTTTAAAAAACTTGCAGTTTGGTCAATAAAGTATATGTAAAGCTGGAGCCAAGGAAGTTTTACTTGTTGAAGAAATTATAGTCCCTAAAGTGATGCTAAGTATTTTGCACAGAGACAACCGGAAACAAATCTTGAGGGCATGCTAGGAATTTGCAAGACCACACTCATTGTAGACTTAAAGGTCTGCAAGGAAAAATTTCTTTGAGAAGAGATTGTTGGGACCCCATGCTTACACCAGGGGGCTTAAAGTCATTTTACCTTGCTGAGTCATACAGTCACTCAGAGGCCACTGCAGCCATAATACCAGGGAACCAAAGTATTGTATGAGTTGGTGACAAACCTTGGCATCATCCACATTGTGCTGGTTCTGCAGAAATGCAGCATGCTATAAGTGAGGGATCATGGAGGCTTCCACTGAGATTTCAAAAGAAAGCCTGGGAGCCCAGGCAAACTGTATTAAGATTGGAATATCTGTGGGCTTCCCTTTAGAAGGTGATGCATTAAACTGTGGAGGTAAAGTCAAAAGTGGAATGGAGTCACCAGTAACATGGAGATGCTAACATGGACTGTCTGCTAAGAGAGCATACCGTGTGCTGCAAAGGACAAGACCAAAGGGGCAGAGCTGCCCAATTCCTTTGGAAGTAATGTGTCCTAGATACTGTATAGGAGTTGCAGGCAGAGTTCAGGATCTATTTGTCTGGATAGGTTTTGGTCTTGTTTTTGCCTCAATCCTTGTTTCTATGATTGTATTATTTCATTTTGGGATGGGAATGTTTATGCCACTGTACATTGGATATATGTAACTTGATTTTGATTTTTATAGGGTCTCAGAGCCAAGAGTTTGCCATGGGTCTCAGGGGAGACTTCAAATTTGAACTTTTAAATAATGCTGAAACCATTGAGACTATGGGACTCTTAGAGATGGACATGAGTTTTGGGGGCCAGCAGTATAATATTATGGTTTGGATTAGAGGTGTTCCCCACAATAGCTACTGTATTAATCTAGAAATGTTCTGAGATAAAGTAATATGATTATGAGAGCTCTAACCCAGTCTACCCTAGTTTGAATGACTGTGTAGAAACTGTAGGCAAGTGGGGCAAGGTTGGAGGAGGTGGGTCAGTGGGGATAGTCCCTGGAATGGTGCATCTTCCCTGTCGTCTCTTTTCCTCCAGGTCCCATCCCACTGCTTCCTGACAATGCTATATGCTGAGCAACTTTCCTCTGTTGGGCCTTTCCCACATAATGTGTTGCTCTACCTTAGGCTAAGAGCCTGGTGTTGGCCATCTATGGATTAAACTTCTGAAACTGAGCCCCTAATAAATTTTCCCTCCTCTTAGTTTTTCTTGTCAGGTGTTTTGGTCAGAGAGAAAAAGAAAACCAAAACAGTTTAAGTATCTCAATTTTAAAAAAATGATGAGACAAATAATTTTGATAACATTAAATTTGATATTAGTATGCTCTAGATTTAAGATTGTGAAATAACCAAACATTGCCTGCATTCATTGATGATTTGTTATTGTACTTTATAGGAAGAAATAAATGAAAAATTAAAAAGAGGATGAACTGATATATGAAGGATATACAAGACAGGAAAAAAATAGATTGCAATCTTTTTGAATCAAGGTAAGTTGAGGGAGAGTTCAATCTTGATAGGATAGTTCCATCATGTTAGAATAGTGAGGTATACTCAAAAATTGTGTGGCATAGAGTGAACATCACATCCACACTGTAATCATCAATTTGTTTTTCATAGCACAAAATCTTGCTTGACATTAAGACTGAATTGTTACAGCCATTCACTTCAAAGGAATGTTTTATTTTGAAATACAAAATAGCTACATTTATGGAAGTTTTTCTTTTTTTAAAAATTGTAAATGTACAGCATGCTTTTATTTTATTAGTTTATTTTTATGTGGTGCTAAGAATTGAACCCAGGGCCTCACACATTCCAGGCAAGTGCTCTGCCACTGAGCTACAGCCCCAGCCCAAAGTTTTCTTTTTTTCTCTTTTGGTTACATGGATAGATTTTCTACTTTTGGAAATTGTTATGGTTTAGATAAAGGTTCTCCCCAAAGCTTATGTGTGAGACAATGCAAGAGGATTAGAGGTAAAATGATTGGGTTGTGAAAGCCTTAATATAATCAGTGAATTAATCCCATGATAGGGATTAACTGAGTGGTAACTGAAGCCAGGTAGGGTGTGGCTAGGTGGGTCATAGGGGGCATGCTTTTAGGTTATATATTTGGTATCTTATAAGTGAAGTCTCTCTCTTCTTCTTGGTGCCATGTTCCCAGCTACGTTCCTCTGCCACACTCTTCTGCCAAGATGTCTTATCTCACCTAATCCCCAAGGAATGGAGTTAGCCATGTAAGGACTGAGACCTCTGCAACTGTGAGTCACCAAATAAACTTTTTCTTCTCTAATTGTTCTTGTCAGGTTTTTTGGTCACAGCAGCAAAAAAGCTGACTGAACCAGAACAGCACTCCCTTGTTTCAAACCACATCTCTCTCCTTTATACCTCAATTATACTTGTTGTTATACACATTTTAGAAGGAAAGTATGGTGAAAATTATGGGAGGGTACTAAAAATAATCTCAGATCGTCTTTTGTTTATCTTATTAATAATAAGCCATGGATTTTAAGAACTTTTGCATATAACTTTCAAGTGAAGCTTCATATGAAGCTGACATGTATAAAATGACTGATTCTAGTGTTTTCCACACAACCTTCCTACATGTAGATATGTTTCTGTTTCAGAAATTTTTGTGGGTGAATACTTTAATTTGTGATTTTATTCTTGGTTTTGGTAAGGCTTTCTATTTTTAAAGTGTATACAGTGTGGGAATAAGATAGTTGAATTAAAATTAAATAGTTTTAAAATATGCTTAATAAGAAAACATTAACCAAAAATGTATTTAAGATCCCATATAAAGGAAAACTTATTGTATAAGATGCTAGTCACATTAAAAAGAAAAGGCTTCAGGGATGAGGGAATCCACATAATATTGACAATGTATTTTTCTATGATTGGTGGTTAATAAATAAAGCCATCTTACTTGTGTGCTTACTATGTGCCTGGACCTGTGCTAAATATATGTATGTGTTATATGGAGTCTATTTCCATTTTTCACTTCATGGTAGGAAAGTGAGGTTCAGTAAACTTAAATACATTAACTATTTTGAAACTATATTGAAACAAATAAACAGTCTCAAATGGCAAGATATAAATGATATTCATTTTTTAAAAATATGCATGTTTTTCTGTTAAAGAATTATACTCTCTTACTCCTAAAACTTGATTGAAGACATTTGAATTAGAATTTAGTATATTGAAGCCTCATAAGAGTATAATTGATAAATATGTGACAATTTTTATAATGGATACCAACAAATTACATAATATACCCAACTGGTATGTTAATGGGATTTATGTATACTGATTATGTTGATGAAAATTAGTAAAATGCTGGTGAGTTTTCTGTTTTTTTTTTCAATAGTGAGATGACTGTCAATATAAGTACATCAGTTAGGTATTGCTTGCTTTTTATTTCATAGTAGAATAATCAAATTTTGCTTATTGTCATTTAAATTTATTTTGTTTTATTTTCATAGTCTATAGACTTATAGCACTATTGATAATATTTTCAATAATATTTCATTTTAAAAGAATGGAATATTACTTTAAAAATTCAACAAGCAAAAAAATACCAAAAAGCTATAGGAGGGTACCTACATTATTTAGCTAATACAGGGCTATTATGATCACTTGGGAAAATCTTGCTTTGGTAATGAGAATTTCCAACCATGGCTTGGGTTTTCAATATGATATTTAATGGAACACAATATTGCCTCATTTGTCTTTCTTGGTGGGGGATAGTTGCTGTTTCTGAGATTTACGTAAATGATAGGCACCTTAATTCAAGAAAGAAATAGTATCTTAATCTATCCTCCTGCTTCAAAATCAAAGAATTTTGATTTTAATTTTAAATTTGACTTAACATATTTTACTTCTTAGTTGGCTGTCAATTATTGCTTTACTTTATTCATTTCATATGTAAGGAATATAGCTTTGCTTTTACATTTCTTTGTTATTTTATTTCCTTCTGTTTCTTAGCAGCAGAATGATAAATGAATGTTTACTGCACCACATTATATCTGTTAACTTATCAGCATTAGCCATGGATCCATTTTCCTTTTCATCATGATAAGCAATGCTTTGTTTGATAAGAAAATATATCCCAGACAAGCGGTGTGAAGTATTGTGTTTTCTTGTTGATATTCTCTGTAGGCATTGCTTCCAAGGGAAGAAAATTTGTCTTCTGTTAGCAAATTGTTATTCTGCTCATTACTTGCTCTCATTATGCCTTCATCTTAGCAGTGCACGATTTCTCTGCACAGTATGTCTTGCTGTGTTTACGGTGGTTTTCATAGTGAGAGGCTGGCTTTGGCATGACAGGGGTGGGTGTCCTGGTAGGTAAATAAGAAGTCTTCCACAGAACTGAGTGATGAATTAGGAAAAATGACTATCTCTGCTCAGATATGTAGAGATGGTCGATTCATACTTCGTCATGATTTATCTTGTGCTCCTTGAGCACAGTCAGCATAAGATGATCTGGTGATTGCATAAGGGAAATGAAAAACATGGGGCCTAACTTTAAGTACCTTGCAATCTATCTCTAATCATAGCTTCTGTATTTGGAGCTTCTGACTGTGGAAATGTGGTTATGTAGTTGCACAGCTTTGGTAATTATTTTAGGTAATTATCTCACCTAAGACACGAACATCTTCACATACACTCCCAAACTAAAATAACTAATGAATGCTGCACTTATTACATATATGTATTTCTGTTCATCACACAAAATAAATATATATATTTGACTTGGGTTGTAGCTCAGTGGTAGAGCTCTTACCTAGCATGTGTGTGGTCCTGAGTTCTACTCCCCAGCACCATATAAAATAAATTACAAACAATAAAATCAGACTAATAAATTGCATAATGGCAAAACCCTCACTTTTTTACTTTTCTTGGATTTTGTTTTTTCTTCATTTATGTAGTATAATTTGCTTTCAAATCTTGTCCTAAAAACTGTATTAGTGAGTCAATTGCAAAATTTTTTTCCCCATAATATCTACCTGCTCCTACTCACCTTTTTTTCAGTGTACTTTGATCACAGATATAATTCCTCCTACACCACTTTAAATGCACTCTGTTTTACTGAATAGGAATTTTTGTTTTATTTTTAAGAACATTCTGGTATTTTATGTTCTCATAACAGGGTTCATTATTATTTTACTTTTTACTTTTTCTTTTTAAGGGGTTGCTCTCTTCCAGACTTAAAAAAAAATAAGTCCCTGTTCTATTCAAATGTGAATCTAATTAACTACCAAATTGACAGGATGGTTTGATTGTAGCTTTATATTAGGCCATTAACCAACTAACAGACACTTTGTTTTTGCAGGTTTCAAAGAAAAAGAAATATAACCAAACTTCTTCACAAAGCAATTATACATGTTCCACACAGAACTTACATATTTTAAATATCCTACAAAAATTAGACTTTTAACAGTACTGTGACTTGAAACAGTTTTCTTTTTCTATGTATATATAGGGGAAAGGCAGAGTGCCATTTTTTTCTGTAAATGTCTAGGACAGACAAAAATAATCATTTTTTTAGAGTTGGAACAATTTGGGTAGAAAGAAATATGAAAGAAATGTCATGACAGCACATCAATTCCTCTGTGGGAGGAATTAATCCTCATTAATGAAACTGCATTCCAATGTTCAAAGTACTGTGCATTTGACTGCATTTGAGAAACATTTTGTCCCCTTAACAGAAAGTGATAGAGAGAGTGGGGGTGTGTGGGAGGAGAGAGAGCAATAGAAGAGAAATAATCATTAGGCTCCTTAAAAGGATAAGACTAAACTGTACATCAATTATTATTGCCCAGCATGATACTTGTATTATAATCCAGAATATATCCCTGTTTAATAACACAAATGTTAAAATCTAATAGGAATGTGCAAAATAATCAAAGTAAAAACTGAATATGGATTTCTAGTCTTTAATAATTTTGGGGACATCAAATAAAATATATTTTTCCTGTGTTTCTGAAAAATAGGCCCAGAGCATACAAAATATGAACTTGCATCCAAGAGCTATTCCTTTTACCTGAAGTCATGACACTAATGTTTTTAAAGTTAATGCTGATATTTTTCTCTGCTTCTTACAACAATCATGTAAAATATGCAACTGAGACACAGATCAAGAGAGGGTTAAATGAGAGTAATCACCCAGCTTTTTCTCATTACTGAGAATTGTCAAAATGCTGTGAGGGTATACTTTGTAATAGATTGGCATTTCACAGTTTACTTTGTACACATCTTAATCATTGTGAATCTAAAAGAGATAGCTAATAAGGCATGGGCTTTTGCAATGAGTTTTTTTCCCCCCTAGATGAAATAAGATGCAATCTTTTGTGTGGAATCTTTCTTTCCATTGTCCTCACAGGACTATCTCTCAGGAGGGGTAGTGTTTGTTAGAAAAGAAGGAAGACTTAATGAAGTTAAATAAAAATTATCTTCACCCAGTTCTACAGTCTATCTGAACTCAGATAATCCCAAATGGGGCCAAAGTAGCTCATATTTCATGCTGCAGTTCACCTTTAGCCAAAATAGGTGCAGCCAGCAAAAGGCATGAAGCACCCCCACAGGATGGAGTATCTTAACCCAAAGAGGTTGTCCAGAGCCCAGTGTTTAAAATTATCATTTTGTGAGGTGACCTGCCTGGTTTCATCCTACTTTAGGTAGGACCATCCTAGTTATACATACTTTAGTTGAGCCATAGTGAGGTTCTTGATGAATGAGATGGAGGCTTCTCTTTGCAAAGTTACAAGAGAGCTATTGTGAATAGGAACATGGACAAGGAAAAAGGCTCAGCATCTCACTTCAGGGAACATGTGGACTTTGAGAATCTAGAAGTGTACGTTTTCGTGAACAACTGGGTCATGTGTACTTCTGTTTGAAGTTCACAAAATAATTTTAGAGATAATACCATGTCTCTCTCTTTTTTTTGGGGGGGGGTGGGGGGGGGTAAAACAGTATTCAGTCTCTTATTGTTCTGTGATTTCTGAAGCCTCTTTCACTGGGTTGTCATCTGGGGATATAGGGTATAGTTCTTCCTTCCCTTACTCCCCTTTTTTTCTTTTCTTCTTTCCTTCTGATCTCTACATGTACATTTGACTAATATTTTGTGGTCTGGGACTACATGTCTTGCTCGCTGAAACATTGTATACTCTGAAGGTCTCTGATTCTAAATTTTAAAGGTGGTAAAACTTGTAGTCTGTCTTATATTTCCTAGGCAGGGTCTGGATGGATGAGGTCTTACACCATGTTTAATATCATTGAGTTTGCTGATACAAATCAAGACCTTATGAATCTTATCACCCAAATTAAATATTCATTCTCATTTATGATCTCATCAGTATACATCAAGCAGCCTCTCTGTTCCAGGCTTTGTGTTCGGTTTTAAGGAAAATAAGATGTGATCTCCATTGTAGATGACCTCATAGGAGAGGCCTATAGGACTGAATGATAACATCTGAGAAGACCTGTAATGAGATGAACAATAGGTATCTTTGGAAAGCCAGAGACAACTTAGTCATTAAGTCTCTCCTAAGGGAGGTAGGAAGGTTTTGGAGGGAAGATAATATTTGAACAGGTCAGGTACTAAAGCATAGTTAGAAATTTCAGCTAGAGGCAGAATATACACACTGTTATTATGCAAACTAGGATATGACCTACCAAATCTAATTCCTTATCTACAAAATTTCTAGGGGATATTAGAATTCAATAGAGGCTGCACTTATTAGTTTCAGAAAGGACTGAAAGTATTGAAATGAGTATCAGAGATTTTTTATTTCATTTGATAGTTTTCCTGTGTACTTTAGAAATATAATATAGTACATTAGTGACCCTATTTTAAGACCCCCAAATAATGAACTGTTTTTTTTTTTCTATTCTTTTATTGTTTCTTTTTCTTGTGCAATTAAAAGACTCAAAAATTAACATCTAACCCAGGGATTCTTAACTGACACTGTTAAGTTTTGTGTTATAAAATTCTTCAAAAAAGAGCTGTTCTGCCAGGCACAGTGGGGCACACTTGTAATCCCAGTGGTTTGAGAGACAGGCAGGGGGATTGGGAGTTCAAAGCCAGGCTCAGCAATTTGGTGAGGCCCTAAGCAACCTAATGAAACCCTGTCTTTCATTAGATTGAAAAGGGCTGGTGATGTAACTCAGTGGTAAAAACACTTCTGTATTCAATCACTGGTACCCACCCTACCCAAAAAGCTATTCTGCATATTAAAGGATGTGTTTTGCATGATCTCTGGATGTTTCTTATCAAATACCAATAGAATTTCCTAGTTTTGGCAACCAAATGTTTCTAGATATGACCAAGTGACCCCTGGTAGGGTACAGGGGAATGAACCCATTTGAGAATTACTGATTCAGCTCAGTCTAATATTATTAAATCCTCTTAGTTTTTTGAGTTTTGTATCAGATATCATCCTAGATTTATTCCTTTCATTTAGCATAATATTATTAGTACTGTCATTATTTTATATCTGGATAGTCATTAATAATGTATTCTTCTAAGCAAAAACTAGAGCTATCCTTGATCACACTCAGATTTTTGAGAATCTAGAAGTGTACGATTTTGGGGGGGCAGTTGACGTGGTGGGGATATTTCAGAGTGATATAGAACACATTTTTGGACCCCAAGAGAAATATATGCATTAGGTGATTTACACAGAATCAGGTAGGGTCCCAAGGTATATTGCTATCCGTGTTTATCCTGGATCATATCTCTAGTGCATCTTTCCACAATACAATAAAATACAGCTTGAAGTTCTTTTGTGATTCTATAGGTTATAATAAATTTCCCTGGCCAGCCAGATGTGGGGCGGGTATTGAAGTACAATAAGAAAATGGATGTTAGGAAGCACAGATCCTACTTCAATCTGAACTAGCTGTGAATGCCTCCCTACTCCCATCTAATAGAGGTAGCAAATCATGAGAAAATGGAAAAAATAGTTATTGTTCAGAGAATTCTCTGAGATGCTTACCAATTTAAAAGTAGGGGCAGGCAGGCCAGGGTATAATACTAAGAACAGAAATAAAACCACATATTTACCACTTCAGTGCTACTTCCTGATATGAGGAAAAAACATCTCTTTGCTTACCCTCTGACTCTTGAGGTTTCTTCATTAAATTGTCAAAAGTTTCATTGACCATCACAGAAATTGAGTTTTCTCTTTTCTGAGCAAAAGAAAGAACGTTGAATGAATGGTAAATGAACAATAGTGCTTTAAAGAAAACTAAGTTCAGTGATCATATAAAATTCAGTATACTCTGATGTGGAGAGAATAATTCTGAAGTTTTTCCTCACTTTTTTAGGTTAGTATTTTATGTATGGTAGAACATTTTAAAGTAGCTCTCTTCTTAATTCATTATGTTCCACCATCCTGTATATAGGACACCTATAAAACTTTAAATTGACCATTTTGTAGGTGTCCTATACAATTGTATAGATTTTGATAGGTATTTTTGATTTCCTATAGATAAGATGATGGGATATAACAGGTTAAAGAGAAACATTTGAAAACTGTAAAACTTAACGAATGAAAATGTACATTACAATCACCAAAGAATGCTAGTTTGAAATTAATCTATTAAACAACTTTGGTTGGAGATCTGATTAGAATAAACTGCTCATTTTTTGAAGAGCTTCTAATGTGATACATCAAAAAATTAAATGTATGTATCTAGTTTAAGTTGGAAGACAATCATGGGGAGAGAAATAAAACACCAAAAATCCCAGCATTTGAATTAATATGACAATAAGACAAATACTAAGAAAGAGACTTCCAATTATTTGAAGTAAATTTATTTTCTGCAGTTGTTTGGAGGGCCATATCTTGTTTTGCTTACACAATGAAGACATTCTAAACATAAGATCCATCTTTTTACAAATTCTAGTAGAAGAACTAGGAAAAAAGGGGTGTTAGTCAACATATCCAAATTTTATTTTTTATCAAAGTGTTCATGTACATATTTAGAGTGGCTTACATTGTGTAGTGCTTTAAGATTTATGAGGATAAAATAAGTCTCTTCTTCTATTTTCCTTTCTTGTGTTCCAGTTTCCAGAAAAAATTAAACATCTACAAGCCAGGCTGTAATTCCAGCTGCTCAGGAAGTTGAGGCGAGAGTATTGCAAGTTCAAGGCCAGCCGGGGCAACCTAGTGAGGCACTGTCTCAAAATAAAATTTAAAAAGGCAGGGATGCAATCATGAAATTCATATGGAAAAACAAAAGACCCAGAATAGCAAAAGCAATTCTAAGCAGGAAGTGTGAATCTGGCAGTATAGTGATTCCAGATTTCAAACTGTAGTACAGAGCAATAGTAACAAAAACAGCGTGGTACTGGTACCAAAACAGGCGGGTGGACCAATGGTACAGAATAGAGGACACAGAGACCAATCCACAAAATTACAACTTTCTTATATTTGATAAAGGGGCTAAAAGCATGCAATGGAGGAAGGATAGCATCTTCAACAAATGGTGCTGGGAAAACTGGAAATCCATATGCAACAAAATGAAGCTGAACCCCTTTCTCTCGCCATGCACAAAAGTTAACTCAAAATGGATCAAAGAGCTTGATATCAAATCAGAGACTCTGCATCTGATAGAAGAAAAAGTTGGCTCTGATCTACATATTGTGGGGTTGAGCTTCAAATTCCTTAATAGGACACCCATAGCCCAAAAGTTAAATACAAGAATAAACAAATGGGACTTACTTAAACTAAAAAGTTTTTTTCTCAGCAAGAGAAACAATAAGAGAGGTAAACAGGGAGCCTACATCCTGGGAACAAATTTTTACTCCTCACACTTCAGATAGAGCCCTAATATCCAGAGTATACAAAGAACTCAAAAAATTAAACAATAAGATAACAAATAACCCAATCAACAAATGGGCCAAGGACCTGAACAGACACTTCTCAGAGGAGGACATAGAATCCATCAACAAGTACATGAAAAAATGCTCACCATCTCTAGCAGTCAGAGAAATGCAAATCAAAACCACCCTAAGATACCATCTCACTCCAGTAAGATTGGCAGCCATTATGAAGTCAAACAACAACAAGTGCTGGCAAGGATGTGGGGAAAAGGCTACACTTGTACATTGCTGGTGGGACTTCAAATTGGTGCAGTCAATTTGGAAAGCAGTATGGAGATTCCTGGGAAAGCTGGGAATGGAACCACCATTTGACCCAGCCATCGCCCTTCTCGGACTATTCCCTGAAGACTTTAAAAGAGCATACTATAGGGATACTGCCACATCAATGTTCATAGTAGCACAATTCACAATAGCTAGACTGTGGAACAAACCTAGATGCCCCTCAATAGATGAATGGATAAGAAAATGTGGCATTTATACACATTGGAGTATTACTCTGCACTAAAAAATGACAAAATCATGGAATTTGCAGGGAAATGGATGGCATTAGAGCAGATTATGCTAAGTGAAGCTAGCCACTCCCTAAAAAACAAATGCCAAATGTCTTCTTTGATATAAGAAGAGCAACTAAGAACAGAGCAGGGAGGAAGAGCATGAGGAAAAGATTAACATTAAACAGAGAGGAGTGGTGGGAGGGAAAGGGAGAGAGAAGGGAAATTGCATGGAAATGGAAGGAGACCCTCATTGTTACACAAAATTACATATAAGAGGTTGTGAAGGGAAAGGGGGAAAAAAACAAGGGAGAGAATTGAATAACAGCAGATGGGATAGAGAGAGAAGATGGGAGGGGAGGGGAGGGGGGATAGTAGGGGATAGGAAAGGTAGCAGAATACAACATTCACTAATATGGCATTATGTAAAAACGTGGATGTGTAACCGATGTGATTCTGCAATTTGTATTTGGGGTAAAAATGGGAGTTCATAACCCACTTGAATCAAATGTATGAAAGATGATATGTCATGAGCTTTGTAATGTTTTGAACAATCAATAAAAAAAAGACAGGGATGTAGTTCAGTGGAAGAGTATTTGTTTAGTTTCCATGAGGACCTGGGGTTAATCCTGGTACTGCAAAACCAAAGCAAAACACATGTAATTCATATAGCTATTTCTTCTTGAATTTAACTCTGTATCTTTATATGTCACGAGCCATTCATGGGCTGTGTGTGTGCTATGCACATTTGAGGGGACTGGTCTGGTTGCTGTTGTAAACTGATTCGTGATCAGTTTACAACAGTTTACAATTGGTGATGCAAATGTGCCTTTCCTCTAGCTCTGCCTGTGATCCCACACAACACCTGAAATGGGTGTGACTTGCCAAGTTGTCAATCAATCTTCTGACCACAAAAAAATCACAAGGCAAGTCTCCCCTTCAAAACCCTGCCTTATTTGGTGAAGAGCATTCCATTGAACCTCCCTTGTGTGTGTCCCCCTATAAAATATAAAGAATCTGGGTGCAAGCTCTTTCCAGTGCTGCCCAGGGTAGAGCTGACCCTTGGGATCACTGAGCAGTCCTGCCCTCTACCTTAGAAACTCATGTTCCTGTGTTGCTTGGTTTCTTTGCTGTTTTCTCAGTTATTGATACAGCCAGCTTCTTTGAACCCAGCTAATCCCATCAGCCTGGGCAGCTGGTGAGACACACACACACACACACACACACACACACACACACACACACACACACATATTGCAGTAATGTGCAGTAATGTTAGTATTTCTTCATTTATAGATTTTTATAATAATTTATTGATCTCTTGCTGTGATAGATGAGTGTGCCAGATCTCATGTGACACCCAATTAGATACCCAATTAGCTCAATTAAATCAAGGTAGAAATTGGTAGGTAGGTGTCTAATGAACCTTCTTTACAAAGATGTTGAGTGGGTTGGCAAGAATGCTTGCATTTTCCTCTAAATCCATTCTTCTTTAGCAAAGACATAATGACTGGAATTATAGCATGGATTTTTAATCATGAGATGGCAAAAAGGAATGGAGAGTTGGTTAGCAAAGCAATGTTTAATAATAGGCCTCAAAGATATTCTCATTCTAATTCCTTGAACCTTTGAACATGTTGCCTTATGTGGCAAAAATAATTTTGCAGTTGTGATTAAATTTATGGGTCTTGCATTGGCTTTTTGTGGCTTACTCAGGTGAACCTAAACTGAACACACATTTTTTAAAAGTAGAGAACATTTCCCAACAATTGTCAGAAAGGACATGATGACATAAGAAAGATCAGAGAGAAACACCCTTTTCAAAAACAACAACAAGCTTTATTTTAGAAGACTTTTTTATATTGTGCAAGCTGCAAGCAGGTTTGGTTTATTTATTTTTTTAATCACAACTATAGTTCTAGAGACATAGTGGTCTTAGTATTCAAAAAGCATATTTCAAAAACAGTAAAAAAAGAAAATCACATCAAGGAGAAACAACTTTTAGTTGGTTTGGAGTGGATAACCATTGATTCCAGCAGTTATCTGAAACAGGTCCACCACTTTCCTGGAAATCAAATACAATAGATTTGTCCACAGAAGGAAACTAGTTTTAATGAGCAAGCTTCTTGTGATGGTTAATTTTCTCTGTCAATTAGACTTAGCCATGGGTGCCCAGGTATTTAATCAAACATTATCATTACTGTGAAGGTGTTTTGGGATGAGTTTTAACTCATCCTAAATTTGTAGATTATGTAAAGCAGATTGCCCTTCCTAATGTAAGTGGGCTTTATCGAAACAGTTGAAAATCTGTATAGAACAAAACAGCTGACTATCCCCTGAATATGAGGGAATTCCTCTTGCCTGACTGCTTTTGATCTGGGACATAAGCGTTTCTCCTTTTTCTCACTTGAGATAAGTCCCAGAGCTCTTTCTAGATTTCAAGTAGTCTGGCCTTCAGACTGTTACTCAATGTTGGCCCACTTGGTTCTTAGGCCTTCAGACTTGGTCTGGAATTTGCATCATTAGTTCTGTGTATCTCTAACTTGGTGACTATCAAATTGGAAAAAAAAATATGAACCAATTCCATATAATGAAAACCAATCTCTCTCTCTCTCTCTCTCTCTCTCTCTCTCTCTCTCTCTCTCTCTCTCTCTCCTTCTCTTCCTCTCCATCTAATTGTTTTTGTCTTTCTGGAAAACAATTCTTGAGTTATATTATTTTCACTCCTTAGAATCACAATGCTGTAATATCGCAGGTGGTGGAGGATATAACATAGCACTAATTTCACAGGGAATGTTCAGGATTGTGAGGTCAGCAGATGTTAGCATGTAGTACAGAAAGGAAGAGCATTGAATGAAAGTGGGGATAGATATGGAGAGAAAGGTGTTCCCTCACCCCAGGTCCCACTCAGCCCTTTAACTTTCTAAAATTCAAAGCTGTTCTGGTCCTTTTAGGAAGAACTTACTAAACAATTAAACAAAGTTAACTCAGTATTTTTTCCAAGATATGCTCTGTTCAAAAAGAAAGAGGAACCTAGTCACAGTTTCCCTGAGCCATTTCTCCTCCCATCCATTTCCGTTCTTGTAAGACATCAGCCAGATTATGATCTATCATAGCCCCAGCTCTGTCCCCCACGTGGCAGTGAGATCTATAAGAATATACCTACAGCACGCTTCAAAGCTAATGGAAACCATGAACTCTTGTATTCTAAGATAACTGGAAAGAAAATTCCATCAAAAATATTCCATTAAGCCACCCAGGATTGACACCATTTTTAAAATAGTACATTATCTCATGTTGGGGAGTTTGTTCCAGGTTCTTTGTTTCATCATAGTTTTCCCCTAAAATGCAAATAACTGTGAAACTTCAGAGACTGACTTGGCATCTATGTATATAGGAAATTGATATAAAATTCCAGGACATCTCTTTGTTACTAATTAGAAGAGTAGAGATTGCCAGTGGAATGGTAGAATATCCTTTTGGTATCCCAGTAATTTGTTATGCTTGCTCTGAAGTTGAAAGAAGTGACCTCAATTCTGGGAGTGTTAGTGGTCTTAAGAATCTGAGAAAGGTAAGGAAAGAAATTCTCTCTTAATGCCTCAACGAGGAATGCATTCCCACTGACAACTTATTTTAGTACAGCTAAACTCATGTTGTATGTCTAACTTATAGAATTATAAAATTCTAAACTTGTTTTTTAGGCTATTCAGTTAGTGGTGATTTATTATAATATCAACATAAGATACAGAAGTCAATTTTCAGAATACTAGAGAAGAAATACAGGAAAAACTTGGGACACTAATTACCTCATGAAGCACTGCTCTGAACATTGTGTGTGTGTGTGTGTGTGTGTGTGTGTGTGTGTGTGTGTGTGATGGTGGGAGGGAATAGAGAGAAGGGGAAGGAAGAAAGAGAGAAAGAACAAATTTCTATCTTATCTATGTTACTGTATCTCTACTTGTATTTCTCTTAAGATGAAGACCTCACAAATACAATGAGGATGATTTGTTATTTCAAAATTTTTATTCTTATAAAATTGTCTTACATTGCTGATGTCTACCAATATCTTTGAAGATCAAGTTGACAGATTTCATTTCATTTCTCTATGTATTTTAAATTTTGATTTGCAAGTTTTCTTGGAGTGAAGTGCAGTTTTAACTTTTGATCTTAAATTTGCAATTCCATATTAGATATATTTTATGATCTAGCAATATTTCTAGATAAGTCATGTAGTTTTCCTTTCTATTAATGTTTATTGATTGTAGTGTTTAAATTGGCTAAGTGTGTAGAAATGTCACCAACAATTTAGTTATCTTTAAATATCATAAAATATGCATTTTTAATCACATGATTTATTTTAGGAATCTATTCAAGAATTTAGAAAGGATTGTGTAAACAGATTTAAACATCATATAGGTGAGATCTACTTCTTTTGGGATGAGAATGAGTATAGTCTTACTAAGTTCACCCTCTGACTGTGGCCAGATGAGTAAGATGATTGATCACAAGATCCTTAATATTCAGCTTTCCCCATAGTACAACCTGATGTTTTGTAAGTATTTTTAAATGACATAAAGGATTCAGATGAATAAGTGAAAAAAAGTAGAGGCTAGATACCAGGGAGAAATCAAAGTCATGAGAGAGGAAGCATTCCTATTTTTTTGAGTTAGAAGTGTATAATAAAAGAAATATAAAATTACCTGGAGATCTACTGCTAACAGTCCAACTGCTTTGATTTTCAAATATCTACTTCTTATGTTTTTCAAATTTCTGTTTTATCTCATACCATTATTTAAATATGGAATGTCTGAATAGAAGTTTTGTTTTGTTTGGCTACTTAAATCTAACTGAAAGTCCAAGTCATATTCTATATCATTCACATAGTATGTCTATGTTTTACTCATTCCTTCAGTAGATTGGGAACTGGTTTTGTACCACAGCATACAGAAAAGTGTCTATACATAGTGGTTGCTCCATTAGTCCTTATGTTGAACTGAACATCATGATTAAGTCCATGATAAATTCTGAATAATTTTAAGTTGTAAGTCCACCATTTTTTTTCATATCATTTCTGGGAACTTTTACATTTTTATTTTATCATTGCAATGTAAACCTTGACAGAAGGGAACTTTCTCACATATTGGCAGTATTATTTTTGTTCTTGTTTTTCTTTCAGCATTTGTCACAATGTCTTATGCAAAAAATGGGAGTTCATAACTCACTTGAAGCTAATGTATGAAATATGATATGTCAAGAGCTTTGTAAGGTTTTGAACAACCAATAAAAAAAATCAATACATAGCTGTTGATTACAAAAACTGTAAAGAGACTCATAGGGTAAAAGATAATAGAAATACATATTATTGGTAAAGTAGAAGGAGAAAAAATATTTAGTTTCTTGGACACACTTACTAGAAAATAAACATTATGGTTTAAATATAGGTATTGAATCCCCATTGTCCATGTGTTAAAGGTGCTGTGAGGCGGTTTTACCTCCTCATGATAATTATTAGTGTGCTCCCAAAGGGGATGGTGGGACCCCAGTCCATTCTCTCTTCCTTCCTGGCTTGTGGTGTAAGTGATTTACTCCACCATGTGCTCCTGCTATGATGTGCTGCCCTTGACAGAGAACCAGTCAGAGCTACCTGATCTTGGACTATAAACTCCTGACCCCTCATGGCTTCATTACCCACATAAACCTTTTAATTTTATAAGTTAATTGTCATGAATATTGAGTTATAATAATGAAAAAATGATATAATAACAAATGTAAGCTAAAAATATTTAATGCTTTTATGGCCAAATACTTTAGGACTTTTAATAGGCCAGGGTTTATGGACAGAACCTCAAAAGCCAAAGGAACAAAAGTAAAAATAGACCAATGGCATTACATCAAACTAAAAAGCAATAAAAAAAGGAAACAATCAACAGAGTGAAAAAGAAGGGGTGGGAGGGAAAGAGAGGGGGTAAGGATTAGCAAGGATGGTGGAATGTGATAGATATCATTATCCAAAGTACATGTATGAAGACAAGAATTGGTGTCAAAATACTTTATATACAACCAGAGATATGAAAAATTGTGCTGTAAATGTGTAATAAGAATTGTAATGCATTCTGCTGTCATTTAATTTTTAAAGAATCAATCAATCAATCAATCTATCATTAAAGTTATTGACAAAAAAAGAATATGTAGAATGAGAGAAATATTTGCAAACTATATATTTGACAGGGAACTAGGAGCTAATATCCAAAATACATAAGGCCCTTCAAAAACTCAATAGCAAAAACAAGTTGCCCAATTAAAAAATGTGTAGTAGACATAACCAGATGTTCCTCTAAAGAAGACATAAAATTGGCTTATGAAAAATGTTCAACATTGCTGATAATCAGGAAAATGTAAATCAAAAACACAGTGAGAATGGCTCACTCCAATAAGAAATGGCTATATTTATAAAGAACCAAGGAAGAGCAAGTGCAGATGAAGGTGTGGAGAAAAGGGAACACTTTCACATGTTGGTAGGAATATACGTTATTATAGCCATTATGGAAAATAGTATGGCCTAGAAAAATTAAAATTGGTACTACGTATGGTCCAGAGATCCCACTGCTATTATACATCCCAAGGAAATGATATCAGCACACTGAAGAGACATCTGCACTCTCCTGTTAATTGCAGTACTATTCACAATATCCAAGAAATGAAAACAACCTGCATACCCAACTGGTGAAGAGATAAATAAAATGGGCTGTATATACACAATGGAATACTATTCCTCCATTACAACTATGAAATCCTGTAATTTGAGACAATATGGATGGAAAAGGAGATCACTATAAGTCAAATAAAGCAATCCATGTACAGAAAGATAACTATAATATGATCTCACTAATATGTGGAATATAAAACTTTGATCCTATAAAAGTTGAGAATGGAATGGTGGATACCAGAACCTGGCGAAAATGGCAGGATCAGGAATGTGGAAAGTTTCATCAAATGGTACCAAGTGGCAGTTAGATAGGAGTGAGAAGTTCTGGTGTATATTGCACAGTAGAGTTACTATATATAGCAATGATTCAAAAATGATTCATATTTCAAAAAGCTATAAAAAAGATTTTGGACATTTTCACAATAAAGAGAGGATAAATGTTTGATATGTTTACCCTGATCTAAACTTTATGCTATGTATACACATAGTGAAACATCAAATGCTATCCCATAAATATAAACAATGCTTAATGAATTAGTTAAAAATAAATTTTAAAAATATGTAAATGCTTTTGTGATTTATAAAATACTTGTGATGTGTTTGTCTACTTTGTGTGACAGCGGTTATTACCTAAATTATGTGCCCAAGAAAATAGAAGGTTAATGAGTCTGTTAAAACACTTTGGCATTAAATGACAGTGTTATAATTATTAATTTTATTTAATTATTTTATAATTATTAATTAATGTTCTCATTACTGTTATAACTCTTACTTTGCTGTAAACTATATATTTGCCAAAGAACTAGGAACTGTGCTGGAGATCAAAATGGTGGTCTTATGCATGTTAATAAACCTAGAAATATCCTCAGTCCTGTTATGATTACTTGATGTTGGTGGTCAAGGTGGATATGACTGTCGAATATTTTCACAAGATCAATTACATTAGAGAATATCACATCTATATAATTGTCTAGTGAGCTTGATAGATGTAACTGGTTTGGATATATTTTCCTACTATGGTACCATTAATTTCAGATTCTGGGGAAAGGGCCTTGGGCAAGAAAGCATTTTTATTCAGAACAATTCTATTTAGTATAATGCATAATACATAAGTCATAATGGAGCCATGCATTGATATAGGAGTCAGAAATAGTTGCTTGCTAATTTAAAAAATTCAATAGTGAAGTAAAAAGACTATTTAATTATCATGGGAAAATAATTATCACTAATTAAATAGACATCACTTCCAAAATAGATGAGTCTAGGATAATCATATATAAAGGATAGATTTAAAATACTCAATTGAAGTTTAAATGTCATAAGGAGAGAACTATTTGATGAGTTCCTAGGGTGAAAAAAATTGTAGAGGAAATCTTTACACTATAACTTATCTGATTATGAATATATTTTTTGTTACCACATTAGCTTAAAGTGATTGTACTCTCACAAAAATCTTTTCATTTTCTTTGACTTGAAGCACATAAAGGATAGGAGGTTTCATGCATGGGGATTCATTACAGATTTTGACTGGGAATTTCACTTAAACTCTAGGACATTCTTTTTGAGGTTTTAAGATGTGTGATTTAGAAGAAAACATGATGCAAATTAGGCTTTCTAATGGCCTGGTTTATTTAAAAAGAAGTGTACTTCATGAATTTTTTTTGTTTCATCTAAAATACCTTAAAACTGGAAGTAGGGATAGAAAAATTAATGTCTGTTTTATTTTCATTTTTAAGTCCTGGAAAACAGATTGAATTTAAACAATAGAGTGAACAACAGTGTAACAGGTGTCACTCCTTCCTAGATTTACTGTTACCAAAAAACATTTATTGGCATTGATCCCTTTGTTTCTAGTTGCCAATAAAATATTATGTTTGCTTTTGATAAATGTAATCATTTGTCTCAAAATTCCAAGACAATTCAGGAAGACTTTGTATTTTAGTCAACATTAAATTATAGTTTTTATAATTACATATTAACTACTAAATGCATATAAAGCAGACTGCTAAGATATTTGCATGTGTATTACTTCACTCAATGCAGGCAATGGCTACATGAGGTTATTATTATTTCATCCAGAAAAGGATGGTAATAGGTTTAACGATGTTAAGTATGGTCCAGAGTCAAATCCAGGCAATGTGATTTGAGAAGCCACACTCCTAGATACCTTCAAAGATGACTGTGTTTTAACATCAAAAAGAGATTTTAAAAATTGAAGTGGACATAGAGTTGAGAGTAATAACCTGCCATCACAACATATTTCTAATAGAACATAGTAAATCTTCTTTTTTAGTTTTAAAAAAATTGTTCCAATTAGTTATACATGACAGTAGAATGCATTTTGTTTCACTGTACATAAATGGAGCACAGCTTTTCATTTCTCTGGTAGTGTATGATGTAGAGTTGTACCATATGTGCACTCATACATATACCTAGCTTAATGATGTCAGTCTCATTTCACCATCTTTCCTATGCCCATGTTCCCATTCCTTCCCTCCTTCCCCTTTACCCAAAGTTCCTCCACTCATTCCATGCTCCCCCCACCCTATTATAGATTAGCATCCACTTATCAGGGAGAACATTCAGCCCTTGTTGTTTTGGGATTGGCTTACTTTGCTTAGCATGATATTCTCCAACTCCATCCATTTACCTGCATATGCCATATTTTTATTCTCTTTTAAGGGTGAGTAATATTTCCTTGTGTATAAACCACAGTTTCTTTATCCAATTATCTACTGAAGGACATTTAGGTTGCTTCCACAGTTTAGCTATTGTAAATTGAGCCGCTATAAACATTGATGTGACTATGCTACTATAGTATGCTGATTTTAAGTCCTTTTAGTATAGACTGAGGAGTGGGATAGCTGGGTCAAATGTTGGTTCCATTCCAAGTTATTAAAGAAATCTCCATAGTGATTTCAAGACTGGTTGCACCAATTTGCAGTGCCACCAGCAATGTATGAGTGTATCCTTTCCCCAACATCTTCACCAACAATTTTTGTTGCTTGGATTGTTGATAATTGCCATTCTGACTGGAGTGAGATGGAATCTTAGAATAGTTTTGATTTGTATTTCTCTAATTACTAGTGATGGTGAACATTTTTTTCATATATTTGTTGACTAATTGTATATCTTCTTCTGTGAAGTATCTGTTCATTTCCTTAGCCCATTTATTGATTGGGTTATTTATTCTTTTAGTGTTGAATTTTTTTTGAGTTCTTTATATATTCTGGAAATTTGTGCTCTATTTAATGTTCTTGTAGTAAAGATATTCTCCCACTCTGTGGGTTCTCGCTTCACATTGTTGATTGTTTCCTTTGCTGAGAAGAAGCTTTTTAGTTTGGATCCATGCCATTTATTAATTTTTGATTATATTTCTTGCACTTTAAAAGTCTTTTTAAGGAAGTCAGGACCTAATCTGACATGATAAAGATTTGGGTCTACTTTATCTTCTATTAGGCACAGGGTCTCTGATCTAATTCCTAGGTTCTTGATTCACTTTGAGTTGAGTTTTGTGCGAGGTGAGAGATAGTGGTTTAATTTCAGTTTGCTGCATATGGATTTCCAGTTTTCCTAGCACCATTTGTTGAAGAGGCTATCTTTTCGCCAATGTATGTTTTTGGTGCTTTGAGATAACTAACTGTATTTATGTGCATTTGTTTCTGGGGACACAGTGAAATCTTGAAAGTGTCACCTTATACTTTACCTTTCTACCTATCTCTTTGTTTTACCCTGAACCTTAAATATAGCTGAGTGGATTGAAGGATGCTAGGACATATAATGTGCAGGAGTTCTTCAAGTCATGATTAAATATTTAAAATGTAAAAAGGATTATGAATATAACATTTTATTTATAATATATTATTAAGAGCCCTACATGAAAATTTGCATATACAATTTTCTTAGAAATTATTCTTTTTCAAATGATAAGTAATTATGGATAATGTTATCCATTTTTACATTCATTAAAATCATGCATTCAAGAATCCAGTAGCATAGTTTGTAATACCATAAAATTAAAATAAAAATATAATGAATTTACAAATGTTAAAATTAAAATCCATGGATATTGTGTATGTGTTTGTGATTGTAGTCTATGATTTTCCTGACCTCATCGACTTTTGGTTAATAATGTTCATATTAATATTTCACTGATACACATTTTTGCCTTTTATGCAAAATTCAAACTATTGGTAGGCTTCACTGAATGTTTTATTTTAATTTCTCATAAATTTGTGATAAGGTTATTTTCTATGGTATTCTGCATGTCTCTCACCATCTTGGCATGCTAACCACTAAGTTACTTGAGTTGCTTGAACATGAGTTGCTACATCTATCAAGGTCTATTGGAATCATCCTGATGGCTGTGTGAACATGCCAGGTGTCATATTTCCAGAGATTCTGGTCTGGTATGCTCTATATTTTTGAGGTTAAAAGAGCCTCAAGATTATGTTATCAAGAATAGGGAAAATGACCTTTTGCCATGTTTTATATTATACTTTATTGCCTATGTACCAAAAAGGTGTACATTACAGAACTAAGTTTCAGAAAATTATGCATAAAATCAGTTTTTATAACTTTATCCTGAAATATTTGCTTTTTCTGTTTTTGGTCATATGTTTATGTGGTTATAGGCCTTGGAAGTTTTGTCTTCAACTCACTTTGCTTTGCTTTTTCAAGTTCCTCTCTGACAAAATACATAGAAAGCCCTCATTTTAAAAGACCAAAGTAAATCAATTCTCTATAGGATTAGCTATTGTGGTGGTTAATTTTATGTCAGTTTGGCTGGACCACACTGACCAGATATGTAGTAGTAGAAAATCCTTTCAGCAGATAATTTGCAGATTTGAACAAACATTGTCTTGTTCCTGAGTATTCAGTTTGATAGCATGGAGATTTGGGAATTGCCAGCACCATAATCTCACAAGCCAGTTCTCATTTTTTTTCCTTTCTCTCCCTCTCTCTCTCTAACACACACACACACACACACACACACACACGCACACATACACACACACACACACACACACACACAGATCCTATAGATTTCATTTCTCTGGAGAACCTTAAGAGTTATAATTGCTATGTTCAAATTTGGATTATGGTCTTAAATTTCAAGTTAATAATTTTGTAAATTTGCACATATATGCATATTTTGAAGATTTTTTTATATTGCAAAAATATATTCCGTGTGGGAATATTTAACTCTATAAATCATTTTAAAGGAATATCTGTGTAATCACAAATGAGAATAAACTGCTGAAGAATGCCAGCATGATCCATCTTCCTTTCTTGCCACTCTTAATAAATAACTACCATCTAAAGACTTGCTTGAATTGCTTATCAAGAGTTCCATACAATTAGACTCATATATATTTTATATATTGTTTTGTTCCTGGCTTCTTTTGCTTGGTATTTGTGTTTAATGTGTGTTAATTTCTATTGGGCATATATGTAGAAGTACAATTGGTAGAGTACATATTTATTAAAATTTGGTAGATAATGCTGAACTTTTTTTCCCCAAGTGCTTATAATAATTGATACTCCCTCCATTATTATATGATGTGATATCAAGTAGATTGCAGACTTTCTAAATTATAGTGCATTATGATTTGGATGTGAATGGTCCCCCAAGACTCCTGTGTTGAAGACTTGGTTCCCAAATGCATCAATGTTCAGAGGTGGAGCTTTGGGGAAGTGATTGTTATCATGAGCACTCTGACCTCATCTGTTGATGAATCCATTGATAGCTAAACTGATTATAGGGAGGTGGTAGAAACTGTAGGCAGTGGACCAGGTTGAAGGAAGTAGGTCACAGAGGGTGTGGCCTGGGAGGGACAGGGACACTTTCCTATCCCTGTCTCCCTTGTTTTCCTTTCACTGTGTCACTCTATGATTTGCATCTGTCATGAGGTGAGCTACTTTCTCTCCAGCAATAACATTTTGCCTCTCCTGGAGCTCAAAGCAATGGAGCTGGCTGACCACAGACTGAAACCTCTGAAATCATGAACCAAAATAAATCTTCTTTTAAGTTATTTATGTCAGGTATTTTGATTATAGCAACAAAAACTGACTATCACATAGTAATTTTTTATCCTGTATATCTTGTGCAGTGCTATTTCATTCCAGTTTCAGCTAACATTTCCCTGATAATAATGATTTTGAACACCTATTTTTTATACACATTGGCCATCTGAATTTATTGTTTTTTGAAGCTCTTAGGTAAGACTCTGCCTATAGTTTTATAAAGTAGGTTATTTGACTGTAAAAAGCAATTTGCAAGAACTCTTTACATGCCCTGTGTAAGACCATTTTTTCCTATATGTCTTGCAAATATTTTCCTGAATCTTATGGATTGCTTTTCAGTGTGTTAATGTTGTCTTTTGATGAAAAGATACTCTTAGTTTTAAGTAGAGTTTGTATTACAAGCCTTTACATTTTCTGTTAATTTCTTTGGTATCTGGTTAAATGCTAATTATTTATATTTTGCACCATGAAGCCACAAACATAATCTTTCTGAATATTTTCTAGAAGATTATTTGATCACTTTCTGTGTCTAAATCTACAATGAATTTAGGATTCATTTTATGTTTTATTATAATTGGGATTTGGCAAAACTATTTAATGTAACTTTGGAAATTCATGTTCTATATTGTGGTAAAATGAGCAGTCATATAGATAAATATCCACATGTATCAGTTTGTTTTTTACCTCTCTTGTTTCATTGGTTTATATTTTGCTCATCAAAATGGTCTTTGCTATTCCTAGTGCTTTGTATTTCCACATGTGTCTTAGAATTAGCTTATCAAGAATCACAAAGAGAAAAAAAACTGTAGTCAGAATATTTGTAAGAAATACATACACATATATAATATAAATTTGGGTAAACTGACAACATTCTGATATTGAATTTTCAATTTCATGAACATGTCATATCTTAATTATATGGTTTCATTAATATTCTTAATAATCTTTCTTATAACCCTAGATATATCACACTTTTTGTTTGCTTTAGTCTTAAGTATCTAATTTTTATATTAGTATAAATAACATATCTTTAAAACCATTTGTTCCAAGCTGGGATGGGGATACAACTGAGTGTAGAGTGCTTTCTTAGCATGCATAAGGCCTTGGGCTCAGTCTGTAGCACTGCAAAGAAATAAAACTATTTGTTCAAAGTCTTATTGCTCAAATAAAATTACAATGGATTTTTATATATCAACATTATATTTGGCATTGTCCCTAAATATACTTAATAATTCTGAAAGTTTTTTTTTTTAGTTTTACTATTTATGGATTGCCAAAGCACATAATCACATCATTCATTGCTGACAACTTTATCAATTTTGAATGGCCTTTATAATTTTGTATGTCCCAAGATTGAACCCAGGATTGTGCATGCTAAGCACTTGCTGTACAACTTCCTTGTTTTGAATCTGATGTTCTGGGAAAGAAGTTTCTACCATTACATTGTAGGTTTTCTAAAGGATTTTTGAATGTAGTTAATATGAAATTAAGGTAGTTCCATTCTATACTTCACTTACTATTTTAATAATTAATTAATATTTAATATCTTTAAATTCCTTCTTAAATCTTATATAACTGTATGCATTGGATTATTTGTTTTTATAATGTATTTAGTTTATATCATTTTAATTTCAAATGTTGAAATAACCTTGAATTCTTGGAATGAACTCAATTTTTTCCTGGTAGATTTTGAAATATTGCTATATTCATTTTGCAAATTATTTATTTGGAATATTTGTATCTATGTGAAGAGATTAGCCTGTGATATTTCTATCTTATAATTTATCATAAAATTTTGAGTTATAGTGTTAAGAGTTATAAAATGATTTTTTAAAAGTGTTGATTTTTTCTCTATCTTCTGAAATATCAGCATAGAATTGGTCATATTTATTTCTTAAATGACCACAAGAAATCTAACATTCCCTATATTTGATATTTCCTTATGAGATTTACAGGTCATATCTTTAATCATCCTCAGAGAAATACCCTGAGATTGTTGTGATGTTTTGATAAGAGTCAGAATAATCAGAAATCTATGTTTTCTGCATGGTTATGTATCGAAAAAGTGACTGTGGCAAGAGAATAAAAGTCTACCTCCCCTACCCCTAGGTAGGGTAATCATTACTGCATAATTCATACTCCAAATTGTCTTGTAGGACTATGCCTAAGTCTATTCCTGAAGTTGTATCCTTGCTTGGACATTTCACTGTCATGTCCTGTGGGTTTATCATGCCTTACTGGTTTATTCCTATAACATGTCTTTAACACGTCACTTTCTGGGTTTGTTTCTAGGAAACTTGACTTAGAAACAGTGTTTGCACTTTAATTCCCTGATTAAAAACAACAACAACAATAAACAAGCAAACATGAAGGCATGAGAAAATGGTCACTTAGCTTTTTCTAAAGCTTAAAAGCTTATAGTCTAATTTTATCATGTCTATATTTGTTTAATTTATACCTAAATTCTGAGGAGGAAAATCGTTGAGCCTAATAAGCATGGTGGAAGCAAAATTATGACATCCAGATGAAATTTGTGCTCTGGGAAGGCTGTTGTGCTATGTCAGGTTTTTTCAAAGGGTCAGGCATCTAATAAGTTTTAAATGAATTTAGTTACATTTGAAGGAGATAGGTTTTAAGAGGTTTCAATCTAAAAGAAGCTTGTGGAAGCTTGAAAAATAGATAAGCAAAACTTCAATAGCAGTAAAAAGGAATTCATATATGTGTGTGCATATTAAAATTATGTATATGTGTGTGCATATGAAAACTCCCTAGCATATTTTCAAAGATATTATAAAGTATGTAACCACCTCCATTATCTTCTTCCAAAGATTGGGGAATGATCTTTAGTCTCTTTTTCATCTCCCATAACATCTTTTAAACTACTTGAATAACACCAGTCTTCTATATTTGATGAGAAAGCTCAGTAGAGAGAAACACAGGTGAATGTAATTAAATCTAATGATTTATTGAATATTGTCATTATCATTCGATTTTAAGTAAAGAAAAAGAGAAGGCAGGAGAAATGTGGGACAGTGTATAAGAAAAGATGGACAAATGTTTAACCAGAAATTTTTAATGACTATTACTAAGTTACTGAGTTACTGAATATGTTGAATTTGGTCATTTGATAACTGATGAGCCAGTTTTATGAGGTATAGCAAATGGATATTGAGTCTTGCGGGTTAAAATATAATCCTTTGCATTTAAAATTTCTCTACTAAAGGGAAAGAAAAAGATTTTATTTGTGAATACATGTTGAGAGAGGTTTGGGTGTTGAAAGAAGAAAAAAAAATCATACAAAGCCTGGAGAGTAGAAGATATTTGAACATGTGTTCATGCTATGCAGATAAGGTAGACAGAACATGATTGAAGAACATGTGTAAATAACATAGCAAAGTCTTGGACAAGATGGTGATGTTCAGTACATATTAAGCATTGGCACCTATTAGGAATTAATTTGGATTGGTGGAAAGGAAAATATGGATGTACTTATAAGCCATGCACACAGTTTGGTCGTGGGTTAGTGAAGGAGTTTGTAACAAATGTCTAACTCAGTGTGCTGTATCTGTATCCTATTTTGGAAACAGCAATCAAAATATGAAGAAGGAGCAAGCTAGTGGAAATAAAGCAACAATTAACTTGAGTTGGAATAACCAGATTTTGCATCAGATAAACTATACCATCACTTTACACACTTATTGAAATCAAGAGTGACTATTTAGATAGCACTGAGTAAATTAATCTCTTTCATATGAATACTGGTCAAATAAATTATGATCTGAGAGTAAAGCAAGAGGGTCCTACTGAAACACAGTTTTACCTGTTTCTTCTGTTCTATACCCTAAGAATTCCTTTGCATTTTAAAATTTCTCTACTAATTAAATGTCCTAAAGACCAACCCCATAGTCCCTTGGCTTGTGCAAAGCTCCAAAGTACTTTGAAGTTGATTTCAAAGCACACATTTGCAATTTCTCATGCTCTTGAATTCCAGTTTTTCTTCTGTTCCCTAACCATGGGAAGAATGTGTGTGGATGCCTGGTTCCCCACAGGAACCAGGCATCCACACACATATACACACACTCCAGACATGTCCTATTTTCATCTTGACAAACTGTGGTCAGTGCAATTCCGTCTCAGAAGAGGACGCAGGAAAACATGAGTTAGGACAAATGACTTTTTTATGCATAGATTTGCAGGGAATGTACTGAAAAATCAAGCTACTCATTCATTTATATACAAACATGACTCTAAAAGCACATTATTCTGTTTTTATTATTCCTGTTTTTCCTCATTATTTTTTCCAGAGCTTTTACCATATTACTTTTGTATATTTGATGATTTGCTATATTTTCTGACCACCATAATTTTCTGGGACTCCAGACACATTTAGTTGCTCATTTAGAGGATGAATTTCAATTAATTTCCATACAAAATATTAGGAAATAAATTATAAAACTAATTTTAACTTTTATTTTTCCTAACTTTTGGGACAACTATTTAGGTTCAACCCATTTATTGCTTACAAATCTTTTTCCTAATAAAGTTTGATTTGAGCAAGTGATCACATTTAATAATATATGTGTATCATTTTAAATATTGGGATTCTTATCTTATGGAAACTATAGTGATATAATCTTTAAATAATTTTTAAATTTTAGCTTTATGATATCACTTTTATAGCATACATTTTTGTGGCAGTCATCAAGGCTCTCTGTGGATATTTATATCAAATTAGATACAGTTCTATTGAAAGATGCCAGTGATCCTTTACACGCAGAAATGATCAAGCTTCTCAGTGTCTTCAAAGTATCCTCAAACTTGGTTAAAAGTTTAAAATAAATTCTTTTGACTTCTTCTTATTCTATTCTCTTTTGCTTTAATTTCCTGCTATAATTTTTTATTCTTTATCAAAACTTTTCTTGTTCAGATTACTATATGTTTTTCTGTCCCCTGACTGAAATCTCATCATTATAATCAATAATAAAGTGCTGTGTTTTATATGTCTCTTGTGATATTTAAGATTTTCCAGTGTGTGAGGTTTACTGGTATATGTGTATAAGACATGCTTAACGTATGGACGAATTAGTAGCCCAGGAGCTCCCAAAGGCCAGCGCTTATTTATGATACAATTTACATGTAATAGCTTATTGTTACTTTGAAACTTAGGTAATAAGGCAATGAAAATCATTTGATTAGTGGAGGTAACTTGGCTAAGCTAAATACATAAAGAAAAAAACACAGAAAGAAAGAAAATGCAGATCATCCCAACAAGATGGTTTAAAACATATGATTGTGGTAAGTTCCAAGTCAGTTTTATTTTCACACTGAAATAAATAAATTTAAGGCATAAACATGCCAGAAAGTAGTCATTCCCAGGTATTTTAAAATTCATGTTTTGAATAAGTAATGTATGATTTCACTGCAAACTTAGAAAGATTGAAACAAAATCTATCTCAACTGGAAAAGTAGAGGGCACTTTTTTTGTGGGGCAGGGGAGGACCTCTCTACTCCAAAAATGCATATTAATTTAGGAGTTAGTGGAATCCTAAGAAGGAGAAAGTACATGCTAGTGAAGGGAATGACTTCTTCAACCGTGCACTCCTGGTATCTAGCACACGTTCTTAAGCATTTTTGGCACTCAATAAGTTTGTTGAATGGATGATTGAATTTAGCTATATGAGGTTGTGGTTTTACTTCTCCCTTTATAAAGTACAATATTAGAAGTTTTAAGATTGTGAGGAAGATATGGGTTCATATAACAGGTAACTTATTTTTTGTTCTAAAAATATAGCCTTAATTATAGGTAATGTCGGATAGTAGCTGTTTGGATACTTTTCTGACAATGTGAAGAGAGTGGAGGGAAAGATAGAACGACTTTTGTTTTTATAACATTGAAAAAATGTGTATCATTTTTATAGTTTTAGAAAGTTACCATTTTAATTGCAATTCCCCTCTTGATTCAGTATAAGTAGGCCAAATTTTTACATTTTATTTTTAACATAAGCATTTCAAAAAAAAATCGAGTTGAAGTGAATGTAAAGAAATTCTTGCTTTCTAGGGAGTCAGGAGAGTGGGGGTTAAAGTATGTAATCTAGGAGCAAAAAGATGCATATTTTTTTTTTACACAGTCCTCCAACTTCTCCATCAATCTCTGTCCCTACCACTTTTTTTGTGGCCTTTAAAACACGGTGTAATAGTTGTATATATTTAAGTCTTATTGTCACATACCTGTTTTGAAGATCCAAGGAGACAATGAAGGTAAACTTTTTAGAAATTATTAAGTAAAAACAGGTATAAAATATTATATAGCAAGAACATGGTGATATATAGTAGCAGTTCCATAAAAGATAGTAAAGACAGATTGATTAGTACTTGCATAGTAGACTGTCTGGCAATATTGGGTATAATACTTTCTGTTATTTTTTCTCATCTATAAAATGGCGATACTAATATTTAGTTTATAAAATTGTGAAAGAAAGTGAGTATGCTAAGTATTTATCAGACAGTACATGAGACTTTGTCACTATCCTAGTAATGATATGTAACAGAATAATAAACCAGTTGTCATACACAATGATTTCATGCTAGACTAATTGTATGCACCAATATTGGAACTTTTGTACAATTGCCTTGGGATCCTCTTCACCTAATTATTTTTTGAAGATCTTTGGTTATAGATTAGCTTATACTATAAATATTTTATTATCATTAAACAATAAAGTAAATGATAGCAGGCACCCATCACAAATGTTTAACAAATATTTTGGCTTAATTTTAAAGTCTTCCAGCAGGTTTGAATAGAGGTTCATATGTATATATTTATTTATTTTTAAATTGAAATATTTTTTTTATTTGGTAAGGATTTATTATTTAGAAAAAATAAACTGGGAACTTGTCAAAAATAGTTTCAGAGACTTGATTTTGAGGGTCTGATTCATGTCCTGGGAATTAGTGTTTAAAGATATCACCACTGATGCTGACATAAGTAATTTCACTTTGAGAACTATTGATCTCCTGTATGTCATCTTCATGGAGGTGATGACAGTAATATATAATTGCAACTTTTCATTGTTCATATTTTACAGAATAATCTATGATATCTACATTTTCTTCTAAAAGGCTTCCTTTTGTTTTACTGTTAGGGACATACAAAATATTTTGGATTCAAATTATTTGATTCTGTTGAAATTGTTGTATTAACAGAATGAATCCCAACTATCATAACACTATGAAAGACTTAGAATTTTCAAAGACTTTAAAAGAAATAAATCTAGGAAATATATATTTCTGCATTTTGAATTGCTCTATTTTGTGATGCTGATTTATTTTCCAATTGCATTTCTGACGTTTTTAAGAGTGGTCATGAAAATAGGAAATGAAAAAATAATTAGCTTTGCATACTTTCCATAGATAACATAAAATCCCTGAGGATATTTCTAGTGTTTGTTTTATTTGTTCATTGTCTGAGTTGCTTGCATAATATACTTCCAGTTTGATTGCCAACAATCAAACTAATTTTATTGATTGGTGTGTGGCTCATGCTGTCCTAAGTTAAGTATTTATGTTAATCAAATTTGTTCTTTCTAAATAATAAAGATTTACCAAATAAAAAGAAAGTTGTTTATTTAAATGTGTCTGCATAAACATACGATTAAGACATACTGGAAAACTTTAGATCAAGCTAAACAATTTGTTAAACAATTGAGATGAATGCTCCTTATCATGTACTTTATAAATGAATAATAACAACATATTTATGATATTAATAAGGATAGATTTAGTACATACTGGGTGCCATTTACACATAAAGATTTGTGAGGTGAGTACTATCACCTATGGATGGTTGAAACTGATGTTCTGAGAAACTGAGTACTGGGCCAAAGATTACACATCATGTAAGTGATAGGAATTGGGTCTCTATAAGTTTGTCAGATTTTCAGAATTGAAAATTGAAATGATAAACCAATAATTTGATGTAGGAAATTAGAGTAGGTTTTATTTATTTATTTTAAGTCAACTTTATTGTATATAATTGAGGTTTACATCATGCTTACATACAGATAGTAAAATGTTACTATAGAGAGGCAAGTTAACATATTTATTATCTCATATGGTTACTTTTTGTTACAAGAACAGGTAAGACCTAATTTAATAAAAATCCTTAATAAAATACAATTTTATCACCTATAATCCTCATGTTGTGCATTTGATCTCTCGACTTGCTCGTGCTCCCTGTCACTTTGCATCATTGGAACACATCTCCCACGGCCTCGCCATAACCACTGTTTTATTCTCTCTATATATAATTTAAAACTTTTTTTTCAGATGCTACATATTAGTGAGATCATGCAATATTTATTTATTTATTTATTTATTTTGCAGGGATACTGGGATTTAACTCAGGGACACTGAGCCATATCCTCAGCCTTATTGTGTATTTTATTTAGAGACAGGGCCTCACTAAGTTGATTAGCTCCTTCACTTTGCTGAGGCTGGCTTTACACTCTTGATCTTCCTTTCTCAGCTTTCTGAGCCACTGGGATTACAGGCATGTGCCACCATGTCCAGGAGATTATGCACAACTAGAATACACCAATTAAAAGTGTTAAGAGAAGAAAAAAGAGTTTTGTGAATAAAAGATGCAGAATTTTGTCAAGCTTTGTGTGTGTGTGTGTGTGTGTGTGTGTGTGTGTGTGTTGAGAGGATCACATGTTTATATCTGTCATTTTGATACTATGATGCATCACATTGATTGATTTGCATACATTAAACCAGTCTTGCATGCCAGAGATAAATCTCAGTTGTTCATAATATATAATCTTGCTAAAATGTTGTTGAATTGTGTTGCTGGTATTTTATTTGAAAATTTTACCACTTCTGTTCAACATACTTCTTGAAACACTGGCCAGAGCAATTAGACAGACGAAAGAAATTAAAGGCATAAAAATAGGAAAATAAGAACTTAAATTATCACTATTTGCAGATGACATGATTCTATACCTAGCAGACCCAAAAGGGTCTACAAAGAAACTATTAGAGCTAATAAATGAATTCAGCAAAGTGGCAGGATATAAAATCAACACGCATAAATCAAAGGCATTCCTGTATATCAGCAACAAATCCTCTGAAATGGAAATGAGGACAACCACTCCATTCACAATGTCCTCAAAGAAAAAAAAAATAAAATACTTGGGAATCAACCTAACAAAAGAGGTGAAAGACTTATACAATGAAAACTACAGAACCCTAAAGAGAGAAATAGAAGAAGATCTTAGAATATGGAAAAATATACCCTGTTCATGAATAAGCAGAACTAACATCATCAAAATGGCGATATTACCAAAAGTTCTCTATAGAGTAGGTTTTAAATGTTTAAAGAAGAATAGTTTTACAAGTCATCAATGATGGAATAAAACATTTCTCCTTCCATATGGAAGGAAACTTTAAAAAAAACCTAAAAAACATTGATTTAATTTCCTTCGGAAATGTAAACCAATCTTCTTAGTAAACACGTATATTCTTAATAATGGTCCTTGCACATTGAATGTTACCAGGATGACAGAAACCGACCAAAGTTATCAAAAGACACAGGCATAGGAAAAAAGGTTCTTTAAATTTACCTCTGCAGGAAGATGGTTCCAACTTAAAGCAAAGAGCAGAGCAGCAGCATTTTAACTGTAAGTTTGGCTTTCCTGGCCTCTGCACTTGCATTGGAGGTCACATCAGCTGCAAAGGATGCCTTTGATTAGGGTGAAAATCCTATCAGATCACCTGAGAAACTAAGCCTAGATTTGCTTCTTTTTCTCTTGTGGATGCTTCTGGCTACATATAGCGCTGTGTCTGCTGCTTATCACAATTATAGGCAACTCAGAGAGCAAGTGTGGGGGTGTTTGTAAGCTAAGTGACTATGCACCTGGGGATATACATATTCAAGTCTTTCTACATGTCTATCACAATTACAAACTTGGGAGTAAATTAGATCTTTCATAGCATTCCTGTGTGAAGACTTTAGGGTAGAGAGAATCAAGTCTTGCATTTTTCACACAAAGAACCACATTTCAGAGCTTATTTCCATTCATGTCAAATTATCACATTTTGGAAGACGAATATGAAAATTGCAGTTGATTGAGACATTCAGTCTTTATTTATAAATGTTTTGAATTTTGTTAAACTTCTAACAGAAAAATCTGTTTTGTTAGTTTATAAAGAAAATTTGAGAACAGATAAAAAATGAGATTATTAAAGTTAAGAGGATTTTTTTTTCTGAGTACATTGATGGTATGCCTAAATTTGGGAATAGCAGCCCAGGTAAAACAACAACAAAACCCCAATAATCAGTTTTATTTTGAGAATTTCCCTATACCTGTGGATTTTGAGAATGTTCCTATATCAGGCAGGCAGGCAGGCAGGCAAACAGGAAGGGAGGAAGAAATAAAGTGTAGAGTAGATAGAAACAAAAGTTGATTCCAAAGGTGATTTGTATTTTAGCAGTACATGACATGACTAAGAAACAGATCTTGATAAAATAAAAAAGTAGCATGATATTATCACATAATTTAGAAATGTGATTCCAAAAAGGTCAAGTTAAAGAATACAATATCAGAGAGAGAAATATTTTAGGCTAATAAATAGATCCTAGGTGTTGCCATGGAAATGTGGAACTAAAAGTTATTGGAGTTTTTTCAAACAAAAAGAAACATTGTAAAATAATGAGCTAGTTTTGGTTAAAAACTTATCAAATTACAGCAAAACTAAAGGTAAATAAGATAACAGAAAACCAGGTGCTAAAGTTGTAAATTCACTAAAAGTGACTATTTTCATTTTTCCTTTATTAAAATAAAGTATATATAGGGAAAAATGATGAAATTATTAAAATTTTTATATTAAAATTATTTTTAAAGTCAATATTTTTTAGCAAACCTTAGATTCAAAATACTGTATTAGAGTGCCCATTTAAATGATTCAGTTATAATTAATCAGGGTTTTACATAGTCTTAAGTCTCTTCTTCATGGATCCTTCCATTTAATATTTTCCTTAGTGTATTTTATTTTTTGTAGTACTACAGATTAAACCCAGGGGCATTCTGCTACTGAGCTCTATCCCCAGTCCTTTTTATTTTATTTTGAGACAGAGACTCTAAATTGCTGAGACTGGCCTAGAACTTGTGATCCTCCACCCTTAGCCTCCCTAGTTTCTGGGATTATAGATGTGTGCCACCATAGCCAGTGCCCAAATTATTTTAAATGAACCAAAAGTAGAGGTAATATTTCTAATGATTATTATATAATTTAATGTAAGTTAATATTAAATTTATGCAAATATGAATATGTGCTACAATTTTTGATCTTTAGGTTATAGAAATTGGTTTGTGATGAGATTTATTTGCTTTGTGTACTTAAATAATTTTTCATTGAAATGTGAGAATATAAAATTTCCATGAGTATTTTAAAATCAAGGAACACCAGTAGGGTTATGTCCTTGAGGAATATTTAAAGAATTTTCGTGCTCATTGTTTTCTATGAGGACACATAATAATGAGCAAAACATAATGGTTTTCTCTCTTAATATGAACTAAAGAGAAAGGGTTCACTATAAATACAGGCCACTACAATGAATCTCCAAAACAAAACAAAACAAAACAGTTCATCCATTTATTTATTCTGTCATGTTATGAAAATTTACTGAGCATTCATTATATGAAACTCTCAGGCATTATGAATCAAGAGACACCCCGGAAAGAAGCTTTTCTTTATTTCATCTGGCTTATGGTAAAAATCTGAATTTTTAGGAGAGATTAAGTCAATATAAAGGTACAGCTAATTTAAGAGGAAGAGTTTTAAGAAAACATATCTTCAATGCAGAAATAAAGACATTTAGGACATTTAGCTATATTTGGTACACTAAAAAAGTAAAATGAAAAAGTTATTAACAAGTAAATATACATAAACACACCCACAATTCAAGGGCAACAAGATACTTATATAAATTATTAAGTATCTATGATCTACCCTGAACTAAGCTAGAATGGCCTGTTTTTGAAAATCAAGTAGGTTCCAAGAAATATTTTTAAAGTGTTGCCCTTTGCAACTCCACAAAACATAAATCTTCTGATTGTTTGGTACTTTATTCAATATAAATATGAGTGTGTTAAATGCACAAAACTTATCTGAAATGCTGTAGCATCAAAATAAAATATAGTCATCAGATAAGTACTTCCTAGATGATAATTTTTTTAGGGATAGTTTTTGGGAAGATATTTAATTATCCATGAAACTGATCGGTGTTTCATTTTGCAATGAGTTCAAATGTCTTAATGATATTTTCTATTAAGATTTAATTTAAAACATTGTAATTAGTTTTCAATGATGTATTGAACATCTGAAAATCTTCCAATAACAGTATATTTGCACGTGAATGAGTGAGAATGCAAAACTTTTGGAATATGTTAGGGCTGTTTCTTTCAAACGCATTATCAAGCAAGGGAAGTTTCTGGATACCATTTTTGATTATAGTGATTAGTATTAATTGTGACAGTTATTAAATTAATTGGCTTTGAAATACCTGAATATCCAGTAGAAAACATACAGTCTATGACTTCTTTATATCTCCAAATTGATATAGAAATTTGAAACTAAAAGAACTGCTTATCAATGATGCAATTAAAGTAGGAGCTAATTGTGTTTAAAATTGTGTTGAGCAAATTTTGATGATAAATGGCAACATATCCAAGAAGCTAATGTTCTCTGATTAACCTGACGCTTTGACTTTGCCTGACACAAGGACAATTAGAAGATTACAACCACATTTGGTAGAAATTATTGGTGAATTTATACATAGGGTGATGCAGAGAAAGGTAATATCAGGGGGCAATAACTAATAATTACTATAGATTGTAAAAACTGACCTGCTTGTACCTACTGCTCTGTCAAGGATACCTATAGGTTAAAATTTTGAATTGAAGATTTCCAGAAATTAATTAATCAATCTCCCATGAACATTTTTAAAAAGCAATATAAAATAAGATCAACTGAAACATGCAAATAATAATACTTATTTATAGAAATAGGCATGTGAAAATTTGATCACATTGAAGTACAGATGTTAAGAAACAATTGATTATTCCCATTTTTTAAAGGGTTGTGAGATGTAACAGGAAAAGGAAAAATTGTAGCCACATACTATTTGCATGTGCCATTTAAAAAGAAAGGTTAGGAAAGCTTTTTCATTTGTACCACTCACAAATAGCTTCTAAAGCTGAAGAAGTGGGGATTGTGTATGTGTGTTATGATTGGTATCTGGAATATCTCCCAAAAGCTCATTTGTTGAAGACTTTGTTCCCAGTACAGCAAAACCAGAGGTGGGACTTTAGATGAAATTATGGAATCATGAAGGCACTGACTTCATCAGTGGATGAATCAATCTATTGATAACCGGATGATTTACAGGAAGATGGAGGAAATGGTAGGCAGGGAGGTGGGACATGGTTGGAGGAAGTAGATCACTGGGAGCAGGTCCTTAGGGACTTTAATCTTGTCAGTGGCCCCTTCCCTCTCTGTCTCTGCTTCCTGTCTACCTTGAGCAGAGCAGCTTTCTTCCACTGTGCCCTTTGGCCATGATGCCTTGACTGAGGCCCAGAACAGTGGAGTCAACCCAAACCTCTAAAACTGTAGTTCAAAGTAAATCTTTCCTCCTTTAAGTGGTTCTTTTCAGCAAATTAAGTTATTTGGTCACAACAAGGTAAAACTGACTAACTCTGTGTGTGTGTGTGTGTGTGTGTGTGTGTGTGTGTGTGGGCGGGGCGGGGGGGGTGTTGGGGAGGCATTCTCCTAGAACTCCCTGTTTCAAATGAGAACACCAGCAGACTGTATAAATAAGCGGTCTTTAACCCCAATTTATTTACTTACTTTATCAATTTATATATTTTTGTTTCTGTATATTTCTGTACTCCAGAACCATTTTATCTCATTCCTCCTATCTGTAAATAATTTGTTTTGTTTAATATGTTCCCTAGTATTTGGCATCTATCCTTTCCAAATGCATATGGTTGCTTTGTATGCATATAGTTTTAATTTATGTAAGTGACATTTATTCTGTATTTTATTCCTTTTACTTAAATTATTTTATCATAAGGACTATGTTTTTAAGATTTCTCCAATTTCTTGGGCCTACATTTATTCAGGGGGTTTGTTACTGTATAATTTCCCCCGGCATATAAATCCACCATGATTTATCTATCCACCCTCCCACTGAATGACATTAAACTTGCTTCCAAGTCTTGCTGCTACAAGTAACACTTAAGTGCATATTCTTGAATGTGTTTCCTCATAGGCCATATGTGTTTTTCTTTTAAAGTTGCTGCTTCATATGGTTTTTATATTACTTGCATAAGTAATGTAAAATTTTTCAGGATGGTCACATCAGTCTGTATTTTCCAGAACATGTGAGAATAAAGTATCACCATGAAAATTTTGTGGAACAAGATTGTCAGCACAAAATACATTTTCAATTCTGTAAATTTGCTGCTAATGAACTGAGCCCATTTTTCTAATGAGAATGTTCTCTTGTTGATATCAAGAATTCCTTGTATGTTCCAGATGTTAATTCCTTTGTTGTTATTAGACACTATGATAATGCTCTTTTATATAATATTTGGGTATGAATTCTATGAAATCTTTGGAAAAATAGATTTTGTATATTTAAATTATTTAAATTTTTAGACTCAGATTTAGCTTTTAAAACTTTTTTTTTTTAAAGATAGGCTTTCTCTGCCTTAGATCATAATGCTATTGTTCTTTATTTTCCTCAAAATTTTATCTTTCAAGTTTAAATCTTAATTTATCTGAATTCTATCTTCTTAAACAGGGATATATATTTTTTTAAACCACATAGAGTGAACAACTTTTCTAAGATCCATTTATAAGAAAATCTGTTCTCTCTCTCTTGATGTATATGTCCAGGAATGACTAACAGAATAGACAAAGTCCCACATTTTCAGGTCAAGAATCAAATAAAAATGCAAGGATTCTTATTACATATTGATACAATCAGTTAATCTCAAAAGGAAAAACTAAAAAATAATAAACAATGTTCAATTTCATGATAAGACACAATATTTAAATACAACCCTGGAAGAAACCATTTTTTATTTTTATATTGGAAAATATTTACAAAAATGATCATACCTTGTGCAGTTTGCAAGGTGTGACATGAATGGCACTCTCAGGGTAGTGTTACAGAAGTAATAAATTGAGACAAAATTTCAGGAAGATATCTCTTTAATATTAAAGATATTTTTATATTTATAATGGCCAATCCAAAAATTGTACTTCTGAAATTTTAAAAGAGAGATTCTCAATGAAGGATTGATTTTATATATTATGCAAATTTTATATATTATGCAGATCACATAATGAATATCAAGTAACTATTAATTTACATGGTCATTAATGTTCTATGCTCTTTATTTTGTCTTGATTAACATTTAATCAAACTCTTTTTGTATCATATACTATGCAACTATTGATGAATGAAATGGATATGAATATTATTTGATGAAATTAACAACTTATCAAAATCTGATTATGAAAGAATGCATAGTATGATAGTTTAATAAAATTTATTTATTATCATAGAAGTGATAGTTGAAACTACTAATTGTTACTTTATTAATAATAGTTCTCTCTATAAATGAGTTTTCTTTTTATTCTTTATTTTGTATTGTTAATTTAAATGTACATTTTTAGAACCATATAATAAGACAATTTCACTCTAAAGCAGGGCTTGGATTTGTTCAAAAGAAAGATTACTGAAGGAATTAAAAAACTATTTTTTTAAAAAAAATCAAACCCTCTGTATTTACTGAGTAAGCATGTTTGTCAAACCATTTATATTACTAAGACTGCTTGAACATAAGAAAATTAATCTCAAAATATGTAATATGTATTACTTCCATTGTGTTAAGTTACATATGTTAATTTTGAGAAACAACTGAAGATGTGTCATACTATAAAAGTAGAAAAAGATCAACACATTGGTAGTTGGCAATAGTGTTATCTAGTGTTATCAATAGGTCATTTGTATTTAGTTAAATGTTTCCTGTTGATTAGGGGCAAAAATAAATCTTAAAACATTTGTTATGTGTGAAATATTTTATATATCCATCACATGAATTTTATAAAATGTGTAGTAGGTAGCAAAGTGATCTATTTCTTCATAGCTTTTTAAAACATGAAACAAATAATCATCAAATGGACTTTTCTTTTAACATTAAATTGAATTAAGAGAAGGTTTGATTTACAAACTAGATAGTCTTTCTATAGGGACTAAAATATTCTTTTCTGATGATCCATCCTAATGTGGAATAAACCTTAAATAATACAAACAAATTGATAGTTCACAAGTCCCTTAGACTGTTTTTCTTAAATGTCAAATATCTCAGGTGAATTTTGGGCTAATGTTGAATCAAAATAATTTTATTGTTCAATTCTCTGGAAGTGTTGAAGGGCAAATGTTCTTCAGCTTTGGTGTACTTACTAAACGAGTTCTATGGACAACATTTGCTTAAAAATCCTATTATTTTTGGCTTAGTTGCTGTTAAGCTCTTCTGCATCCATCTAGCCTTATTATTTAGTAAGAGGGAACTTTATATGTTGGAAATAATTGATTTTAGTGTTACGATAGATTACATACTTGGTTCTGCCTTTCACCAGGTAAACAGGCATCAATTTTCCCAGTGATCAAATCAGATGTTCTTGCAAGCTTTCTATAAGAATTCAATGAGTTAATGAAAGTGATATTCAGAATGAAGAAGTAGTCCACTTATGAAAACTGTTATTATTATGCCTATTTTGTAATATTAAAACCACATCATCATTTTCTTAAAGAAGGGACATGATTGCTATGATAGAAATTACAGCTAGGCCCAGTGATGTATGCCTTTGATCCCAGCGGTTCAGAAGGCTGAGACAGGAGGATAGCGAATTTAAAGCCAGCCTCAGCAAAAGCGAGGCACTAAGCAGTCAGTGAGACTTTGTCTATAAATAAAATACAAAATAGGGCTAGGGATGTAGTTCAGTGGCCAAGTGTCTCTGAGTTCAATCCCCAGTTACCACCCCTACTCCGACAAGAAAAAAAGGGCTGGGTCTGGGCTCAGTGGTAAAGCATTCCTGGTCTAAAATCTTCAGTATCAAAAAAACAAATACAAAACAAAACAAAACAAACAAACAAAAAACCCCCCACAAATTGCTTACCTAGTTTTCATTCTTTCCTTTTAAAAATATTTTTTGTTTAATTAGTTATACATGACCGTTGAATACATTTTGACACATCCTACATAAATGGAGTATAAATTCTCATTGGTTTGGTTGTACATGATAGAGTTACACAGGTCACGTAATCATATATGCACATAATAATGTCCAATTCATTCTACTACCATTTCTGCCCTCATGCTACATCCCCTCCCTTCACTCCCATCTGTCTAGTCCAAAGTACTTCTATTCTCTACCCCAACTACCTTATTGTGAATTAGCATCTGCATATCACGGAAAACATTTGGCCTTTGGTTCTTTGGGGTTGACTTGTTTCACTTAGCATGATATTCTTCAGTTCCATCCATTCACCAGCAAATGCCATAATTTCATTCTTCTTTAAAGCTATGTTCCATTGTGTATATGTACCACATTTTCTTTATCCATTCTTCTGTTGAAGAGCACCTGGGTTGGTTTCATAGTTTATTTGAGCTGCTATAGACAATGATGTGACTACATCACTGTAGTATGCTGATTTTAAGTCCTTTGGGTATAAACTGAGGAGTGAGATAACTGAGTCAAATGGTGGTTCCATTCAAAGTTTTCTGAGAAATCTCCATACTGCTTTCCAGAGTGGCTGTACCAGTTTGCAGCCACACCAGCAACGTGTAAGTGTACTGTTATGGCAGGATTGCAAGAAATCACTGGGCCAGTCTTGTAGCAGGACATGAAACAGTTATTCACCAGCTGAAATTTCGGATTCACCAGCTGGAGGGGTAAGGGGCAGGCGGCAAGTCTATACCCTTCAATACCCTCCAGAGGTTAGAGGAAACATCTTATAGTTGAAAACCACAAGTAAAGCATGTCAGTAATTAATCATAAGTGGTTGTTGCTATGATTTAAAACCATAAATAAATCATGAGATCCAAAATTATAAGCAGAAGGGGAGTAGGTCAAAATGACCCTAACTGAGTATAAGTTAAAGAATGGTTACTAACATCTAGACAATCATTAACATTTTATGCAGTTAGAATACATTGCACAAGTACAGTGTTTAAGAATTGAAGGAACGATTTTGTCATTTAGTGTTGTCAATATGCTATGCTAAGCAATTGTTGGTAGGTACAGAGGTGGGGTTTTCCAATAGGAGAAGCATTTCTTACATGACATGGAGTCTCAAGGTAAAATGGAGTCTGTTTGGTCATTGCCCATATAACCTGGCCCATAACATACTACTTTCCAGAGTGGTTGCACCAATTTGCAGTCCCACCAGGCATGTATGGGTATGCCTTTCCCTACACAACTTCACTAACATTTATTGATAATTGCCCTTCTGACTGGAGTGAATTGGATTCACAATGTAGTTTTGATTTGCATTTCTCTAATTGCTAGAGATGTTGGATATTTTTTCATATATTAATTGATCAACTGTTTTTCTTCTGTGAAGTTTCTGTTCAGTTCCTTTACCCATTTATTGTTTGTTTGTTTGTTTTTTAGTGGTAAGTTTTTTTGAATTCTTTATCCTCCTGGAGATTAATGCTGTATCTGAAGTGTGTGTGGTAAAGATATTTTCTCATTCTATATGCTCTCAAGTAATGAAATAGAAGACTCCATTAAAAGCCTACTAAGAAAAGCCCAGGACCAGATGAATTTGTGGCCAAGTTTTATGAGACCTTCAAAAAAGATTTAAAACCAATACTTCTGAAATTATACCATGAAATAGAAAAGGAGAGAACCCTTTCAAACTCATTCTGTGAAGCTAGTATCACTCTGATACCAAAACCAAACAAAAGCAAAGAAAACTTCCCTTATTAATAGAAAACTTTGAGTTCAGAATGATAAGGAGCTCAAATTAAAGACAGATTTTGTATCTTCTTTTATAGATAGTGGAAAACATTTATCTTGTAGTTCTGTTTTTTATTTGTTTTTGTTGTTTTGAGAGTGGGGTTTTTGCTAAGTTGCCCAGACTGGCCTGGAACTCACAATTTTCTTGCCTCAGCCAACTGAGTAGCTGGGATTATAGGTGTGCATCACTGCTTCGGGCTAACTCCTTGTCATGAATGTGGATGACATTGGTTCTATAAGACTTTTTATACATTTAGGTTTCAGTTTTATCTAGATGAACACTATGTCCAACTTATGGAAGAATGAAGATTTTATAAGTATCCAAAATATACCTTGCATAATGTGATTGGGATGGGATCTGGGAAGGAACCTACTAATTGTGGACTGGAAACCTATTGATTCCTGGACACCTGATATGCATCAATGAAAATCTGGTCAAATCATTCTTCTTCGGGTGGAAACCTACTGATGACTGAGGTCATAATGATGAGGTAAATGGAAGAAGAGACTGAGAATAATGGATACTTCTCGCTCTTTTCTAAGGAGTATTGTAAGAAAAAGAAAAAAAAAAAACTAAAATGAGAGGAAATAATTCTATCCTAAAAGTCATTGTATTTGTAGCCAGTAATCAAAATTGATTGAGAGATCCACAATTTGCAGTTTGCAAGACTGATAAATACTATAGGTTGTCAAAGTTATTATGGAGTTTTTGAAGCTGAAACCTTAACAGTGTGCAATAATGAAGCAATAGGCTTTTCTGGAGTACAGTTCTTTCTTTCTTTCTTTTTTATTTGTTCTTTTTAGACATACATGACACTATACTATATTCTGGTATATTAGACATACACAGAGTATAACTCATTCTAATTAATATCTCATTCTTGTAGATGCACACAATGGTGAGATTCACTGTGGTGTATTCACGTATATACATAGAAAATTTATGTTCTATTTATTCCACTGTCTTTCCTTCCTAGTCCTATCCCCAACTCCTTCCTTTCATTCCCCCTTTGTCTAATCCACTGAATTTGTGTTCTCCACTGAATGAGCAGGAGAGCACAACAGAAAGACCTATTTTTCAGAGTGGCTTTATTATAGCAGCCATGAAGCTGAAAGTCTGGGGAGAGACAGAATGCAGAAGTCAATAGACAAAGAATGACATCTTCAGCCTTAAAGATTACATCTAGACAAATTCTTGGGCTGTGGGTTCATATAATTCATCAGAAACAAATAACTGTGTCCATAGAAAGATGCAAAAACTCACTGTGGTGCACTTAGACTATTTTCAAAGAAACAGCTATAGGTAGCTCTGACACATGTCACTCTAGGGTCTTTATTTTCTATCCACAATCTCTTTCCCTTGTGCTTCAAGAACCGCAAAGCTCTAGAGAAAGAATTAGTTGTAGAATGAGGTTTGTGAGGAACAGAACTGTGACTGCATACCAATAGAAATGAGGTTGAAAATACACAAGACTTTGCCATTGTCTAATCCAAGATTTTGACGTCCTTTTAGCCAAGCATTATCTAGTTTGACTCTACATAAGGCCTTATTGCTTTTGAGAAGCCAAAAGAATATTCAGACAACAGTAAGTGACCTATTGCCTCAGTTATTGCACATGGGCTTTGTTATGGAAATGATTTCACACCATCCAAAAAAAGAAGGAAGCACAAGGGAAAAAATGAAAGGCTGAGAGTAGAAAAGAAATGACAAAAGTCTGAATAAGGCACAGGGAGCATAAAAAAAAATTTAGGAATGGTGCAAATGTAAGGAAATTTCACAGGGTCGATAGCACTCTGAAGTTAATTTTTTATGTTAACTTAGCTGGGCTATGACACTTAGTTATTTGACTAACACCAATCTTGGTGTTGCTGTGAAAGTGTTATTTAGATAAGATTAATGCTTAAATCAGTAAACTTTGAGTGAGGCAGATTATTCCTCATAGTGTGAACCTCAGCCAATAAATTGAGGGACTTAAAAACAGAGATTGAGGCCTCTTGAAGAGGATGGCACTTTCCTCTCGACTGTCTTTGGACTCAAAACATGTAAAGTCAGTTCTTGATGGAATTTCCACCCTATCACACTGACAGTGCTAATTTCTGTTATCTGGAGAATCCTTATAAAAGCAAGCATGTTAACAGCTTAGAATACTGAAGTGTGGAGAGAGTTTTTGGCCTTCAACCCCTAGGTCTTAAGATGTCCACACAAATGCGAATGGGTGTGTGTGTGTGTCCATCGTACTCTGGTGTAATTCAAACCTAAATATAGGAAGTGTGATTTAAATGGAGTAAACAGGAGAGTGAGTATAAGCCCTTTCTAACAATGATGCCTGGAATATTTATTTCTACAAACCAGATGGAATGGTTCTGCTAACACTATTAGTTTATTGGAAATACATAGTAAATGGGAAAAGATCATTTCTAACTGGGTAAGCATGAAGCATGATTCTTCAATTTTAACATGCTAACCATTAATTTCTTTGCCACTACTATTTGGTGTAACTAAGGTTTTCTAAATTTGAGAGAATTAAATGCAAATCTGCCTTCTGTGAAGCAATGACTTCAAAATGAGAACATATTTGGGAATGCAATTTGGAAACTTTAATTGATATAATGATTATGAAAAACAGTTGGTTAGAAAAAAGAAATTAATTGGGACATAAAAATTTACACAATTTAAAAAATGCTTCCATCAACCTAAGTTACGTATGTTAAAGGAAAAAGAATAATTGAACTAGAAAAGAAACATCAAAAGATTTGTGAAATAGCATGGCTGCATTGTACATGTTTTGTAGAGCGCATTCTTATTATCACAAAATTAGCACTTTTTTAAGGTGGAGGTATCTTTTTTTTTTTGGTACTAGGGATTGAACTCAGGGGCCCTTGACCACTGAGCCACATCCCTAGCCCTATTTTGTATTTTATTTAGAGAAAGGTTCTCACTGAGTTGCTTAGTGCCTCATTTTTGTTGAGGCTGACTTTGAAATCATAATCCTCCTGTCTCAGCCTCCAGAGTTGCTGGGATAATAGGCGTGCACCACGGCACCCAGTTGTTTTCATTTTTTAAATAAAATGCTGTATAAAATGTTTTAAGAGAAGTTACAAAAAGATGACTGAGAAGTATGTATCCAGGCGAAAGTGACAAAAGTCAAAGTGTGAATTAAGGAAAAAAAAAGTGATAGCATCTTCCCTTCTGTTATGGTTTGGATATGAGGTGTTCCCCAAAAGCGCATGTGTGAAACAATGCAGAAGTTTCAGAGGAGAAATGATTGGATTGTGAGAGTTTTAAACTGATCAGTGAATTAGGATTAACTGAGTGGTAATTAGACGCAGGTGGGCTGTAGCTAAAGGAAGTGGTTAATTGGGGGCGTGGCTATAGGGTATATATTTTGTATCTGGAGCTGGAGCCTCTCTCTCAGCTTCATGACCACCACATTTAAACTGCTTCCCTATGCCACACCCTCTGTTGTCAGATGTTGTGCCTCACCTTAAGCCCTGAGAAATAGAGCTGGCCTTCTCTGGACTAAGAACTCTGAAACTGTGAGTCCTCAAATAAACTCTTCCTCCCCTACAATTATGCTGGTCAGATCCTTTAGTTATAGCAAAGAAAAAGCTGGTCCAAACACCTCTCTTTTCTGGAAGATGACACCTTAGAGAAAGAAAGATGGTTTGGTTCAATTTAATTGTCCACATGTGTCAAGATATGCGACTAAATCAGTTAGGGTCACTCCAGGTATATTTGGGTTGGCATGAAAAATTACAGAAACAGAAAGTACCTTTTTCTTAGGGTCTAGTGAGGGTTCTCAACATTAGGGATCCATTGTCAAGAGAGAGTTTGCATCTGGATTCTTTATTTTATAGGGGGCACACAAAGGGAGGTTCCATGGAATGTTCTTTCCAAATAAGGCAAAGGGTCAGGTTTCAGGGAGTTGAGTCTAGCTTCCTGAAGTCTTCTGGTCAGTAGACTGATTGACATCTCGGCAAGTCACACAGATCTCAGGTGCTGTGTGGGATCAAAAGGCAGAGCGAGTGAAAAGAACACGTAGGTAGGGCACAGCCCAGACAGAGCAGCAATGTCAGTCCAGTCCACTCGTGTGCTTAAAATGCTCACAGCTCGCTCACACACACACACACACACACACACAGCGCCCATGGCTTGCCTGTGACACACATGCTTTCATTATGCCTTTGAATCTTATTATAGTAATGCTTTGAATCTTTTCTCTGGTTTTCAGATTTTTCTTCTGTTTTCAGTTTCTGGGCATGGCATTCTTTCCACGTATTATTAATTGTGCGTTTTAGTGCTTAATAAATACATGGTGAGATATTTTAGTTTTGGAAAATTCACATCTATTGTTTCATCAAATATTACTTCCTCATTTCTTTTCTCTTCAATACTTTGAAAATAAAACAAAATATTTCAAAAAATTCCAGTTGTTTCTATTTTTATTATGCCATATAGCACAACTTCATTGTAGCACATAACCTCATGCTCCTCTGTCATCTCTATTTTTTCCTATATTCACTTTTCTTCTAGCTTCATTATCTTCTTTGTCTTCCCCTATCCAACCTCTTAAATTCTCTGAAACATTTGAAACAATTCATTTATACATGTGCTACTGGGATACCCTAAGTCTCCACAAGTGAGATGAACTTAATCTTCTAAAATGCCGTTTAGTATCCTCATTAAAACAAAAACCTCAAAAAGTAGGGTTGCCAGATTAGGCAATTAAAAACACAAATTGTCAAGTTAAATTTGCGTTGGATAAACAAGAGATAATTACAATGTTTGGCATATACTCATGCTTTACTGAGGCTTCTTGTGTTTTATCTAGAAATTCTAGCTGTAGATTTTCATGCCTGAACTACAGTACCAAGCTGCTAATGAAAACTAGATGCCATGGATTGGAATCTTCTGTGTGTAAGCTGCAAAATAAAGTGAATGTCAAATGCTTCCTCTGTCAAGTGAGGATTAGAATGAGATTTGTTTATAACACTGTTCTGAGTCACAAATATTACTATGCCTGGAAAGTACTTTGCATTATAATTGATATATTATTATAAATGTTTAATATACATTGTTATTCTTGGAGAAGGTAAAGGTAACAGCTTGCTCATTTAATCTTTAATATTGGAAGTGGACAAAATGAGCCATTATTATTTAGATTTTGGTATAAGTATTAAACTTAGCTTTGGGGAATCTCATTATTTGCTCAAATTATTAAAGGAGTCACTCAGATTCAAGTAATAAATCTTTTGATTATGTTACATTTATTGGTAATTTTTTCTTTTGTCAGTTGAGATTATAGAGGGGTTACAACTATTAAGTAGGAGGCAGGGGTATGGACAGGACATATTTCAATTGTAATAGTATTTTTACATAAGAATAATTATGAATGATTGACATGAAAAAATGTGCATATAATTTCAACATTAAAAGAATTATCTTCTGTTCATTTGTTAAAAGTGTTTTATAAAAATAGTTTTATAAACTATTATATTAATGATTTCTTGAGCAAAAATTTATATAGCACTTATTGCCCATTGCCTTAAAAGATCATCTTATTCAGTTTTAGCAATGGATTTATGAGTAAGAAAGTGCCAATTATCCTTCCTATATTCAAGATGAGGTAACTAAGGCTGTAAGAGGTTAAACAGCTCATAGAAGGAAACTAAATGGAAGAGTATTAATTCAAGCTGAAAATTCATGCATTTCTAGCTTTTATTATACCATTGCAATTCCTTTATACTTATCCTGGGGAAGATTTTAAATCATCCCACAAAAGTATATTTAACTTAAAATGGATTGATTCCGTTTTGTTCGTGCTAATTTTTCAAGGTATTAATTTTGTAAGGCCAACTATAACTTGGACTCTAAGAAACTTAGACAATGGCTCAAAATGGAGGAACAGATGGAGTACTCCCTTGCTCATTTTAATTTCCATAAGAGAAGTGACTAAGGCTTTCAAAGAATCACATTCTAAGACTTGAGATTTAGGAATCAAAGACAAGTTCTTTTACTGAAGCATAAACATAACTAAAATCTCTTGAAAATTGTCTTTGTTCAGAGTAACTTTGACATTCATTGAATATATATGTGAAAATATATAAGAAAACCAAAATAAATGTCTATTTTATAGATACATAAGTTTAAGTTTAGAGGTATATTTTTGTATAAAGAGACATTTGTACATGCAGATGAATATATATGATTATATAAAATATATATGTGAATGTATATGTGAATAATAAATAAAAATATATGAATATTCATATAAATATATGTAGAGTTATAACAATATTATTTTCTTTCCAGGGTGTTGCTGGGTGTAGAAAAAAGTTTAGGGTCAGGTTTAGGTTATGAACACATATTTTATAAAAAGTGAATATATTTATGAGTTTGTAGGTGAAATTCTAAATGAACACCAATATAAATCTATTGTAAATGAACACCAATATAAATCTACATAGAGAGATTTAGGGTTAGGTGTTTTGTTACACATTGGTTTAAAAATAGGGTATGAACATATAAATAAATATATTTGAATAGAAATATCAATTTATACATGAAACTATAAATATATACATCAAAAATATATTAAAATTCATATGATTATACTTGGTCAAAGTATATGAATATTAATTTAAATATATATGTATTCTTATAAAAATAATTTTGTTTTAGGTATTGTTAGGGTTATTACAAAGTTTAGGGACTGGATTAGGGTTAGCATTAGGGTAGAACATATATATCATAAAATATGAATAAATGTATTAATATATTGGTAAAAATATAAATGGAAATCAATATAAGTATATCTGGTATTCTGATAAAGATTTAGTGTTAGCTGAATAGTCATACTTTTTTTTTTTTGGTGGGGGGGATATTAGGAGTTGAAATCAGGGGCACTTGACCACTGACCCCACATCCCCAGCTCTATTTTGTATTTTTTTATTTAGAGACAGGGTCTGAGTTGCTAGCACCTTGTTTTTACTGAGTCTGGATTTGAACTCATAATTCTCTTGCCTCAGCCTCCCAAGCTGCTGGGATTATAGGCATTCACTACAGTGCCTGGCTGAATTGTCAAATATTAAAATAGGGTATGACCATTTAAGTGAATATATACATAAATATATAGGTATAAATACAAATATACACATAAAAATTATATGAAAAAATTTTAAAAATGTACATGTATATTTATTTAGCCTTACGGTTGGTGGTACTGGGCTGTGACTAAAATTAGGGGTAGAGTTCAGGTGAGTACTAGGAAAAAACATATATCAATTGTATATACATATATGCATGAATATATGTAAAAATATACAAACAATAAAATAAATATGTATGTTTTCATAGGTGGATAGGGTTAAGGTTAGGATTATGGTTATAATTCACTTAAAGATGATGTTAGTTCATGTAAATGAATATGTATGATTTTATAAGAATATATACAAATATGTACATAAATATATAAATGAATATGTCAAATATATATGAATAGTCATATAACAATATATAATTTTACATAAATATTTTTATCTATTGAGGTAGTGTTAAGATTAGAAATAAGTTAAAGGAGTTAGGGTTAGGGTTAGTGTATATATATATATATATATATATATATCATAAAATATAAATATATCTATAAATATATTGGTGAAAATATAAATGAAAACCAACATAAAAATATCTGGTGTAATAATACCTGGCGTAATAACAGAGATGTTTAAGATTAGGTTACATTGTTTTTTCTATCAGGGCATTGTCAGTTTAGGAATAGTTAGGGGTAGTTTTATGGTTAGGGTATGAACATATATTTTAAAACATGAATATATCTATGAATATATTCCTAAAAATATAAACGAAAACCAATATAAATATATATGGTGTTATAATAGAGAGATTTAACATTAGATAAATTGTTATATATTGGTGTAAAGATAGGATATTAATGTATAAATTAGTATATATGAATATATACATGAATTTATAGGTAAAAATACAAATATATACATCAAAATATTATGAAAATTCAAATGAATATGTACAGTTGTATATATATATATATATATATATATATATGCATTTAGAATTATGATAGGCACTGGGCTAGGACAAAATTAAAATTTATGGGTAGAGTTATTTTATGTTTAGGGAATGTATATATATATATATATCAAGATATATGAATATATACATGAATATGTAAGTGAAAATATATAAGAAAACAAAAATAAATATGTATGTTTTCATTGATATATAGGGTTAAATTTATGTATATGGTTATGATTTGGATTAAAGATGATGTTAGAGCCTGTAAATAAATATATATATATATATAATTTTGAAAATGTATGAATATATATGTTCATACCCTAACCCTAAAACTACCCCATAACTATTCCTAAAACCAACAATACCCTGTATGAATATGTATGATTATATAAATAAATGTTTCAAAAATAAATCAATATTCATAAATACATCTGTGGTTTTTATATGAACACAGATTTTTTATAGGGATTTTTTAGGGTTAGGAATAATTTAAAGGTCAGTGTTAGGGTTCATGTTTGGGTATGAGAAAATATCTCATAAAATATGAATATATTGTAGAAAATATAAGTGAAACCAAATATAAATATATATATATATATATATATATTGTAATATAGTGATTAGGGTTAGGTGAATCTTTACATATTGGTATAAAGGTTTGTATGAATATATGATTGAAAATATATAAATATAAATTTAAATTTATAGGTCAAAATATTTAGACATCAAATATATATGAAAATTCAAATGAATGTACCATTTTATATTTATATGCATTCAGCCTTAGGCTTGGTGCTGGTATAGAACTAAAGAAAAGAGTAGGGGTAAGGTTAGGGTTAGGGAATGAATATATACATGAATATATGCATGAATATATATGTGAAAATATACAAGAAAGCCAAAATAAATATGTATATTTTCATAGATGAATAGGTTTAAGTTTTGATGTGTGGCTACTATTTGGTATAAAGATGACATTAGTACAAGCAAATGAATATATATTATTTTATAAATATATATACATAGGAATAGCATATGAATATATAAATAAATATGTCAAAGGCATATGAACATTTATATGAATGTGCATGGTATTAATGTTTTTTATATCATGAATTTTTTTAGGCTAAGGAATAAGTTAAAGGTTAGTGTTAGGGTTAGGATATGAACATATATATTATAAAATATGAATATATAGGTAAAATATAAGTTAAAACCAATGTAAAAATCTAGTGTCATACATAGAAATTCAGGGTTACGTTTATCATTATAGCTTGGTGTCAAATAGTGTATGAATATTAAAAATGTATATATATGGGTGACGTATCAAGATGGCAGAATAGAGAAGGTCACATGTATAGATTCATGCTTATGAATTTATGTATATATATATATATATACATACACACATTATGTGTATAAATATATAAGAAAATTATATGTAACGTTTCATAGATTATCAGTTTAGGATTAAGTATATCATTATAATTAGCTTTAAAGACAGGGTATGAATATATAAATAAGGATATATTAATATACACATGAAATTACATGTGAATATTTAAATATCCATATAAAATATATGAATATATATATATATATATATATATATATATATATATATATATATATAATCTCAGAACATTCATTGTTGGGGTTAGTGCTAAATTTAGAAATAAATTTACTATTAGTGTTAGGATTAGGGAGAGAATATATATCAATATATATGAATATATTTATGCTTATACATGTGTATGAACATATATAAGAAAATGTATATAAACATCTTTGTTTTATAGAATGATAGGTTTGGTTTAGGCTCTAGTTTTATGGTTAGAGTTTGGTTTAAGAATTAGGTAAAAACATGAAAACAATCAATATAAATGAATATTTGAATACGTATGTAAACATATAGCTAAATATGTCAAAAATAAATGCATATTCACATAAATACATATGGTATTATATAAAAATAATTTCATGTTTAGGGATATTGTTAGTTTTAGGACTAAATATTTAAATATGGCTATTGTTAGTGAAAGGGATAAACATATATCAGTGATATGTATACATTTATGAATATATACTTGAAAATAATCTGAAATTTATATAAATATATAAGATTTTTGTATAGATAGATTTAGTGTTAGGTGTGTCATTTCAATTAGGTTAAAGGTAGGTTATGAATATATAAATAAACAAGAATATATAAAAATTAATATGTTAAAATATGAATATATGTCAAAATATGTTAAAATTTATGTGAATATATGTGAGATATATATATATATATACACACATACATGGATGGGGTTAGTGTTAGGTTAGGACTAAGTTTAGAGTTAGGTTTAGGTTTAGTGTTAGAGTATGAAAAAATATATAAAAATATGAATAGATCAATAAATATACATGTGATTACATAGATGAAAAATAAAATATATGTAGTCTCAGATAGGTTCACAGTTAGCTTTTTAACATTATTTATTTTAAAGTTATTGCATGAAAATATAAATGAATATGTACAGGTAAGTGAATTCTTATGTGAATATATAAATATACTAGTAAAATATACATGAATATTTACATAAATATATGTGATATATACATATACACACACACACACACACATTAAGGGATAGGATTAGTGTTAGGGTTAGGATTAAATTAATGGAAAAGTTAGGATTAGTGTTAGGGAATTAATGTATATACAATATAAATGCACATATATATGAATACATATGTGAAAATACATGACAAAACCTCTAAATATGTATGGTTCTATAGATAAATAGATTTAGGTTTAGCTATATCATTACATATAATTTTAAAGATGAGGTACAAATGTGTAATTATATATAAATATATCTATAAATTTATATGTGAATAAACATATGTGTCAAATATATGAATACTCACATGAATATGTATAATTTTTATATAATATATTTTATAGTTATGTATTTTGTTAGAATTAGGACCAAATTAAGGGGTAGGTTTAGGCTTTGGGTTAGGGTATGAATATATATATCTATATGTATGTATATAAATGTACACATGAAGAAATGTAAGAGAATCTATACAAGTATGTATGGGTTCATCTATGGCTAGGTTTGGGTTGAGATGCACTGTTATATTATGGATTGGAAGGTTGTATCAGCATATGAAATTAATATACATGATTGTATATATATATGAATATTTATGTGAATTTATAAATATATATATATCAAAATATATTAATGTGTGTGTATATATATATATATATACACACACATACATGAATAGTGTTTTCTTTAGGAGTATTGTTAGGTTAGGACTATGTTTAGTGTTAGGATTAGGTTAGGATATGAACATATATATCAATATATGTGAATATAAAAGTGAATGTATATATGTATGTGGATATATAAATAGATATATAAATATAAAAACATGAATGTATGAATACATAAATAAATGTTAAAATATATGAATTTTCATATAAATATATAGTTTTATATTTAGTTATTTTTATGTTTAGGGTATTGTTAATGTTAGGGCTACATATAAGGGTAGCATTGGTGTTGTGGTAGGGTATAAACATATGTATCAAAAATTTGATTATATCTAGAAAATATGAAAATTTATTTGAAACCAATATAAGTATATATGGTTTCATATATGTAGTTTTTTGTTAGGTGCATCATTACAATTTGATTTAAAAATTGGTAGGAACATGTAAATAAATATATATCAATATGTATATTATATATGAATATATATGTCAAAATATATGAAAATTCATATAAATATATATGTTTACCTATATATATGCATTTATGTTTAGAGTTATTGCTAGGCTTAGTACTAAATTTAATGAAATTATTTAGGGTTGTGGTTTGGATATGAACATGTTATCAATTTATATGAATGTATATAAGAATATATCTGTGAAATATAAATAAATATATCAAAACTATATGACTATTTATACAAATATATATATAAATATATTTTAAACATAAATTGGTTTATGTTTAGGGGTATTCTTATGGCAAGAACTAGTTCTAGAGGTAGTGTTAGGGTTAGTGTTAGAATTAAGACTAAATTTACTGGTAGGTTTAGGGTTAGGTTATGAACATGTGTATCCAAAAGTATAAATATATGTATGATATGTATGTGAAACTATGTCACTGTGTCCTACATGACTAAGGTTCAGATAACCACACACGGAGGAGATGTGAGCCATCTGAGAAATTAAACTCTGAAATAATAAGAAATAAAAGACACAGAAAAATGGTTTCACAGTCGGGGCCTGGTGTGTGGAATGGACGTGATGGGTTTAATCTCTAACAAAGAGTGAGGCTCTGGGTGCTTTATTTATGGGGAAGCACATCAGGGATAATTATTGTCAGGAAGAGTTCTTTAAGGTAAACAAAGTCAGCAGGAATAGGATAATTGGGGCTTATCTATTTGTGGGATATCTTCTTCTTGCTCAGGACAGCTGGTGTCTCAAGGCTGTTGAACGTGCCCATATTTCTTTCACTCCAAGGCAGCAGGCATCTGAATTCAAAGGTATGAAACCCATAAATCCCGCTCCAGGCATGGAATCAGCCTATTAACAGTGGCCATCTGCAAATTGGTGTGTCTCTCAGCACCATTATACTGAGAGAAACCCAAGAGGGCAGTTTAGCTGTCCAAGGCTATGGAGTTCAAAGCAATGATTCATTGCTACTCCCTACAAAAGAACCTATATAAATATGTATGGCTTCATAGATGGATAGTTTTAGGGTTAGGAGTATGGTTGTAGTTTGAATCAAATATTGTGTAATATATGCAAAAAGAATATATATGAATATGTATGTGAATATAAAAATAAATACATCAAAAATATGAGTAGGAATTGAAATGTATATGGTTTTATATATAAATGATTTTTATGTTTAGAGTTATTGTTAGGATTAGAACTTAGTTTATGGCTAGTTTTAGGATTAGGATTTGTGTATGAATGCCACAGTCCGGCTGCAGCAAAATAAACGGGGGGGTGGGGGGTGGGGGGGGTGACGAACAACTTGTGTGGATTGATACAGCAGGAGTGGAAGCTGTTTATTGTAGGACAGGAACAGTATTTATACATTCCACACAGCTTATCTAATTAACATAAAATAGATACAGCAGTCAACCAATAAGGAATCTGCACATTTAATGGCTCGCTTTTGTTATTTCACAAACCACTCCCTCTGGCATTTTGCCAGGCACCATCCAGATTTGTTTACAGACTCTAACATTTCTCTGGCAAAATGCCAGGCGCCATCCTGACTTGTTTACAGACTCTAACATACGAACATTTACATAAAATATGAATCTGTCTAAGAATATACATGTGAAAATACATATGAAAACCAATGTAAATATATATGGTTTCATACATGTATAAGTTTGCAATTAGGTGCTGTTAAAACTTGGTTTAAAGATAGGTTATGAATATATAAATTAATATATATAAATATACATAAATTTTATATGTGAATATATAAATATATGTCAGTATATATAAATATTCATATAAATATATGGTTTTATATGCTATACATTTATGGCTAGGATTAGTATTTGGGATAGGACAAAATTTAGGGGTAGGTTTAGACTTATGATTAGGGTAAATGTATATATCAATATATATGAATATATATATATATATATATATATATATATATATATATATGTATATATATATGCATTTGAAAATAATTTGAAAAAACTTTATAAATATGTGTGGTTTCTTAGAAAGCTATGTTTAATGTTAGGTGTATTGTTACATTTGATTTAAATATTGTGTAAGTTCAGGAATAAAATCCATTCTTCTATATTTGTTTCAGTAAATTTTTCTTAAACAAAAGTCTGGATGATCCACTACATTTTCAAAAGGCAATCAGAGCAGAGTTTAATAGGAAAGTAATAGCAAAAATAAATAAATAAATAATGAATATTTCAAAATTATCTTTCCATGGAAATATTCCCTTAGAAAATATTCTTTCAGTATTGAATTATGTGCTATTTGAAAATTTTGACTTAGGGATGCAGAGTATGGTCTGGAGGGCAGATATCATTAGGAAGGTGAATGAGTATAATCTTTTCCTTCTCCGCCTTAAATCGTTTGAAGGCAACAAGCAATGCATCAATTTAAAAGCACAAGCCAAAACTGACCTCTGAAATTTACTTCTTTGCACAGGAGAATTGCATAGCAAACCAAGTTACTAGCAAAAAGTTTAGAATCCTGAGATTAAACTTGGAATACCTTAAAGTAATTTTTGCATTTTCTTTTGGCATTAATTCCTTTCCTTAATTCAAGCACAACAATCCATCCAGCACATAAAACTAACTGACTTTCATTCTTTCATTCAATATACTTATAAAGTTCTTCCATATAATTTCTCACTAGCTTTTGAAATAGAAATCTTATTTGTAAGTTAAATACATTCAATTCTGACCCTATTATTGTCATATAATTGTTTGTGGAACATACCATAAAAAACAAGTAAAATATCCTTTCTATATATGTAAATATTTTTCTCTATTATCAATAATATCTCTCTATATATAATTATTATTATAATCATCATTATTATTATTATTCCATTCCATTCCTCACTGGAATAAAACTTTCTCCATGCTAACTTTTGGCATAAAAATATAATTTTTAATACTCTTGTATTTTTAATCCCTTATGCTATAAAGGTTACTCAGAATTCATGTAATAAAAGGACTTAGGTCTTCTGTATTCTGTAGGCTTAATAAAACATATTCAATTTTTCTCAAAGAGAATTGCTCATATTTAATGATATATTTTGATATCTACTGTCAAAGATTGGAAAATTTCTACGTTTCTTAAGTTGTGGATATATACAAATTATATAAAAAGCTTACTTCTATCACCTTCTTACTTAAAATTTACTAGTATTATGCTATTTGCAATGTTTTAAGGTTTATTATATTGAAGAAATAATTAATAACACACCAGGCCAATAAATGATGCAGATAAAATAGAATAACTGTTTAGTGAGTTGGCATGGGTGAAAAAGAGATATCTTGTTTTAAATTTGTTCATTACAAGGTTAAAAAAAGGACTAATTATTTAGGTTGATGAAGCCTATTGATTCAATGCTCACTAGATGAAAAGAAGTGATTATATACATAAAGAATGAGTTTTGGAAGATCAGAGGCTTTGTAAACAGTGGTTGGTAGAGGAGGAGGAGCAATATGACAGGTGAATAAGATCCTTCCACAATTGTCTCCAGATAGGCACATCAAGTTAAGTGATCTTAACAAGAGCAAATAAAACCAGGTGAGAGACAACAGATGCTTCCAGTAAAACAAAAAGATTCATTAAAGAAAGGAAAAGGAAAGATTCCCCAAGGCCCTCTCCCCAACTCCAAGCAGTACAGAATGGAGAGAGATGCGTGTAAATTGGGAGAGAGTTATGGAGTAAAGTTCAGGTCTTATATTTGAAATTCAGTGCCAGGCTCATATGGAGAAACTTGATACTGAATAGAGTCCTCCACTTCTACCAGGAGGTCAATACTGATGAATTTAGCATTGTGTCTGCTTTAGTCAGCTGACAAAAAGACTGCTCTTACTAGTTCTTTTTCAAACTTGGGCTGCAGAGCAGGATCCAGGAATCTACCTGCTTGAAAAAAGAACATGAAAACTAGTAGACAGTAATCATTCTCAGTGCCAGGTCTATTTTGATGAGACTTAGAACAGGGTAGAAACCTGGAGAGGGGTGGGTTCCAGAGCACAGAGATGGAACCTCTCTATACGTGCTCTAGCATCAAATGGAGATCTGTGAGCCTGTGGGACAGATTATCTTCAGCATGCATCATTGCTAACCCTGGAGTGAACCTAGGGCACATCCTCCTCCTCAAGACTGCAGTTGTCAGATTCAGATGTATTCTAGTTAGCATCAACCTCGGTGACTGAGGGACTGTCTTTCCCAGTCCTCAGACACCCCAGCTATTACCAGGACAGTGTTCGCAAATGGAGCTCTAGATTTGCTTATGTACCGTGCAAAGACCTATGCCATAGTAGCATGGTTTTTTGTCATGTTCCATGGTCAGCTCTGGATGAGTCTTGGTATATCCTGAAACTGTGCAAGTCCTTATGGCTGTGAGGTTGAGGAAAAACCCAGCTTATCATCAGCTGAGATAGCCAAATGGACTACCTTTACCAACATCATCCTAACTTCAAGTAGAACAGCATGAAGCAAACCCATATACTGGGGATATGACAGGGTGAAAGTACAGGTCTTTGCCTTGGAACTTGGTGCAATATGGGTAAAAAATGACACTTGGGAGATCCTAACTGTTCCCCATCCCCAGATCTGCCTGTAAATGAGTCATCTGAAATAGTCCTAGAGCCAGGGAAGGCATATGACCCCAGTTGGACTTCTAAATCACTAGCATCATCTGTGCTGTAGATTGTTGTGATACAACAACCTTGGGCTGAGTTCCCTTTACTAATAAGCTGCCCATAGCAGTGTGGACCTTGGTTCTTCTCAGGATGGGAGTATTGAGCCTGGGACTAGGCCTTGTCCTGAAAGGTGATTCTGTCCAGCAGCCTTCAGAATCCTGTAGGGCCTGACTGTAGGCTGATAACTGTGCTTGAGGCATCTGGGAAAAATCTTTGGCCCCAGGGACAAGCTTGTGGGGATGGATTACTATTTCTGGATATGAAACAATCTCATTTTGAATAACATACCAACTGTCAATTGGGACAAACCTGGGCTTAGACAGAACTTTGGTGCTAAAAGACTAGCAAAATACCAAGATCAGACTACTAATGAATTTGGACCTCATCCATCATTCAGTAATGAAAGAGTGAATTGACTATAGGCTCAGAGAAAATAAGCAGCCACTTAAAATTTTTGGAAAAATAGGTACAAACAAAACTGGATTACAAAAATGGTAATATACTCACAATCCTTCAATGTAGAGATGATGTTGCATGCCAACAAGCATTAAAAGATTTCAGGAAACCATGACTTCACCTAGAGTCAAAATAAGGGAACAGAAATTGTTCACATAGTGAAAATGTTGGTGAAGAATTAGATAAATAATTTGAAACAGTCATTTTTAGGAAACTCAATGAATCTCAATTGAAAAAAGAGAAATGATTCAATTCTCTAACAGAGAAACAGAATAGAGAGATATAAGGAGTTTTAAAAAATTACACAGAAATCCTTGACTTGAAAACACATTAAAGTGAAATTAAAAATGTGATAGAGGTCATCAATAGCAGAATAGACCAAGTAATACAAAATAGAGTCAGTGAGCTCCACGATAGCTGATTTGAAATGCACAGAGGAGAATAAAGAAAAAAAGAAGAGAAATAAAAATGTTTAGGGAATTTGGGGGCAATATTAAGAGGTCACAAAATTGGGTCATTGGAGTTCAAGAGGATCTTGAGAATACCAAGAAATAGCAGTTTCATGCAAAAATCATAAGAAGGTCTTCCAAAGCCAAGAAAATGCTGAAAATATTTAGGTAAAGGAAACTGAAAGGTCACCAATCAGATTTAACTCAGCTAATCCTATACTAAAACATTGTATAATGAACATCTCAAAAGTGAAAGATACAGAGAAGATTCTAAATTCTGCAAGAGAATTAAATTACACAAAACTATGTCCCCATTCACCTGATGGCAGACTTCTCAGACACCTTACAGACAGGTAAACATGGAATGAAATTTTCATATTACTGAAAGAAAACAAAAAACAAGCAAACCAAAAAAAATAATACTGTATTCAGCAAAGTCCTTCCTTAGAGATGAAAGAGAAATAAAGGCATTCCCAGAATAATGGAAGCTGAGAAAATGTATCTCCAACAGAACTGACCTATGAGATATACTAAAGGGCTTCTTCAAACTGAATGGAGACATTAATGAGTAATTTTAAAACAAGGGAAAGTAGAAGATTCACTGGTAAGAGTAAGTATACAAATTCAGAATTATCTAATATTGTAAGCATGGTACATAAAACACATATGTATTTACTAGGAATACTAAAATTAAAACAATCAGTAATAACTGTGTTAGTAGAAAGGTAATATAGAAAGATGCAAAATATGATATCAAAAATTCAAAATGTAAGGAGAAATGAAGTGAAACTACAGTTTCTTATTAGTATATTTTCTCTTAAATTTCTGTTTTTTTTTATAATCATGTTATTTCAAATAACTTGCTATAATCTAAAGAAAAATTTTAAAGTTTCATGGTAACAACAAATAAAAAATAATAAACAAAAATCAAAACTTGCTACTATAGTTGGTCATTTATCCACAAAGGTAGTTTATAGTTTAAGGAAGGGGAAAAAAGGATCCCCCCCCCCACCAAATTTGAACACAAGTTAAAAATGGCTTTAGTAGGACCTTACCTATCAATAATAATATTGACTATAAATGGAGTAAGTACTTAGTGTTTTGTCAGCTTTTTTTTCTATTGTAACCAAAAGATCTGACAAGAAAAATTTTAGGGGAGGAAAAGTTTATTTAGGGCTTATGATTTCAGAGTTCTCATTCCACAAGTGGCTAACTCCATTGCTCAAATGAGTGTGGTGGAGGAAAGAGTTCAGGACACACCAAGTAGACAGAGAGAGAGAGAGAGAGAGAGAGAGAGAGAGAGAGAGAGAGAGAGATGCTCCCCTCTCTATGGAGAAAATATATACAACAAAGGCAAGCCCCAATAACCCACCTCCTCTAGACATACTGTACCTGCCTTCAGTCACTACCCAGTTAATTTCTATCAGGAGATCAATGCACTTATTAAGTTAACACTTCCATAATACAATCATTTCATCTCCAAATCTTCTGCCTTGTCTCACATTTTGGTGTCATATTTGAACCATTACCAACAATGCCAGGGAAAAAAATAAAGGACTATTACCAACAGAATGCCTGGAAAAAAATACGTTGCTTATAAGAAATTCACTTCACCTCTAGGTATACATATTAACTGAAACTGAATTGTAAATAAGATATTCCCTTTGAAATGAATCCAAAAGAAAGCAGGAGTAGCCATAATTATATCAGACATAATAGACTTTGAATCAAAAGAAGTAAAAAAAGGGAAGATTATTATAAAGGGGTCAGATCAGGAAGAGAAATATACATGCACCCAATATTGGAGCACAAAAATATATATAGAAAATATTAATATGCCTAAAGGGAGTTATAAACTCCAATACAGTATTACTTGGAGACTTTAAAATTGTGTTTTCAACAATGGACAGGTCATTCAGACAGAAAATCAGCAAATAAACAGTAGAGTTAAACTGCATCGTACATAGACTGTTTATTAAAATAAATTTAATAGACATTTATAGAATTTTCCATCCCACAATTACAAATACACATTCTTTTCATCAGAACAGGGAACCTCCTCTAGGTTAAATCATATAATGAACTACAAAAAGTCTCAATAATTAAAAAGAATTGAAATCTTATTATGCACCTTTTTTCATCACAATGCAGCAAAATCAGAAATCGAAAAGTTTCAAAAACTACATAAATATATGGAAATTATGCAAACCTCTTTTCACCAACCAATGAAACAAAAAGGAAATCAAGAAAGAAATTTTAAAATTTCTTCCAGCAAATGAAAATGGAAATACAAAATATAAAATATTATATGTTATACTAAGAAGCAAGTTTATAGAAATCAATGCTTATATTTCAAAGTAGAAAGATCACAAATAGAAAACCTATTTCTGTCTCTTAAGGAACTAGAGAAAACAAATCAAACTAAAAATTAATAGAAGAGCAGAAATAAATAGTGACTAAAAATACAGTACAAAGGATGAATGAAAGAAGTTATCTACTTCTTTGAAAAGATGTACTAAATAGACAATTAACTAGATTAACTAAGAAATAAGAGAGAAGACTCAAATACACTCAGAGTTGAAAAGGGAGAGGTTATGACTGACACCACAAAAGTAAAGGCTCATTAAATAATATCAGTTACAACCCATATGCCAACAAATCTGATAACCAAAAGAAAAGTAATGAAAAAATTCTTGGAGATGTGCGCCTTACCAAGATTAAATGATAAGCAGAAAATATGAATATGCAATAACAGGTAATGAGGTTGAATGAGTAATAAAAATTCTCTCATCAAAGAAAAGCACAGGGCCAGATGTTTTCACTACTGATGTCATCACTTAAACAAGAACTAAAACAAATTTTTCTTTACTTCAAAATTAAAAGAAGGAGGAGGATCCCAAACACACTCTGTATAGCCAAATGTTACCCTGATACCAAAACCACATAAGGATACTAGAAGAAAAGAGAACTACCGGCCAATAACATAGATGCAAAAATCCTCCTCAAAAAATATTAGCAAACTAGGGGCTGGAGTTTTGGCTAAGTGGATTGTGAGGCATTGGGTTCGATACTTAGCACCACATTAAAAATAATTATTAATTAATTAATTAATTAATTAATTAAGGATATTGTGTCCATCTACAACTTAAAAAAATATTAGTGAACTAAAACAAATGGCACATTTAAAAGATTATTCATCATGATCAAATGGGAGTCATTCCAGGGATGCAGGGAAGGTTCACCATATGCAAATTAATAAACATAATATACCACATCAAGAGAATAAAGAACTAAATGTGATTGGTTATCTCAATAGACGTAGAAAGAACACTTGATAAAATTCAGCATGCCTTCATGATAAAAACACTGAGTAAATTGAGTTCAGGGGGAACATCCCTTACTTATAATAAACCTACAGCTAACATTATATTGAATGGGGGAAAACATGAAAGCTTTCTAAGACCTGGGACAGGAAAAGAGAAGTTCACTTTTACCCTTCTATTCAACATACATTTGGATGTCCTAGCCAGAGAAGTCAGACAAGAGAAAGAAGCAAAGGGCATCTGAATTGGATAAGAAGAAATCAAATTGTCACTGTTGGCAGATGACATAATCCTATATAAAAAAACTTTGAAGACTCCACCAAAACACAATTAGAACTTTCAAATGAATTCAGCAAATTTGTAGGATATAAGATAAACATGCAAAAATCAGTAACATTCATGTATGCTTATAGTGAATTATCTGAAAAAATCTTTAATTTATAAAAAATATATAATAAAATAAAACTTCAAAAACATAAAATACCTAGGAATAAAATCTCAAAGACACACATCAAAAATCTTTAGAATAAAAACTGTGAAACACTAAAAAACAAATTGAAGAGGACACACACACACACAAAAAAAAAAAAACAAAACAAAACAAAAAAAAACAAAGACATCCAGTGTTTATGGATTGGAAGAATCTATATTTCTAAAATGTCCACAGTACCCAAAGATATGTACAAATTCAAAATACTCATCAAATACCAATGACATTTTTCACAGAACTAGAAAAAAACTTAAAATTTGCATGATGCACACATATAAACCCCTCAAATAGTCACAACTAACTTGAGCAAATAGAACACAGTCGAAGATACTGTACTACTTTCAAAATATATCACAATGCTGTAGTCATCAAATCAGCATGGTGCTGGCATAAATAGAGGCACATAGACCAATGAAAGAGAATAGAAAGACTCAAAGTAGAAAACATGCATTTGAAAAAGGGCAGACTTTTCAACAAATAATGACGGAAAAATTGGAATCCAAATGCAGGAGAATGAAATGAGTTCACTATCATACATTGGTTACAAATATCAACAAAAATGGATTAAAGATTAGAATGTAAAACCTGAAAACTATGAAATGACTACAAGGAAATGAAAAGAAAAGGTTTCAAGGCATTGAAATGGGAAAGAATATTTTGAACAAGATTCAAAAAGCACAGGAAAGAAAAGCAATGATAAAAAATGGAATTACACCAAGCTAAAGTGTTTCTGCACAGCAATGAAAAAATCATCAGAGTGACAGACAGCCTAAAGAATTGGAGAAAATATTTGAAAACTATGCATTTGGCAGGAGGTTAATACTTATATAAGGAACTCTAAAACTACAATAGCAAAAGATGTAATAATCTAGTAAAATTATTGGACATATATACAGGAAGGTATTTCTCAAAAGATGAAACAAATGGCCAACACTTAAAAAAAAAAAGCTAAGCATCATTATTCATGAAAAAATGCAAATCAAAACTACAATGAAATATAATCTCATTATAGCAGAATGACTATTGTAAATACGAAAGATTAAAAATGCTAGTTAGGATGTAAAGAAAAGAGAACTCTTGCATAGTACTGCTGGGAATATAAATAAGTATAATCATCATGGAAAACTGTATTTAAGATCCTACAAAAAATTTTAAAAAGAACTATAGTATTACCCAGCTTTCCAACTATTTGTTATATGTCCAATGGAAATGAAATCAATATGTCTAGGAGACATCTACACAGCTATGTCTATTGCAGCAGTATCCACAACCACTGAGAAATGGAAACAACCTATGCTCCTTAAGTGATAAATGAACAAAGCAAATGTGGTATATATACACCAGGCAATACTATTTGTCTATAAAAGCAAATGAATTTCTGTTATTTGTGGCAACAGGAATTGAGCTGGAGATCATTATATTAAGAGAAATAAGTGAGACCCAGAAAAACAAGTATCACATGATCCCACTCATATGTGGAATCTAAAACTTTGGTCTTACAGAAGTTGAGGGTAAAATTGTGATTGCCAGATTCTGTAGGGAGAAGGGGAGTAGAAATGGGGAAATTTTAATCTAGGGGATCTAAATTGAAGTGAAATAGGAGTAAGGATTTTTAGTGTGCTTTTGTAAAGTATGGTCATTATCACTATAGCTAATGATTGTGTACTTTATATTTTAATGAGGTAGAAGAAAGAATTTAAATTTTTTTTTCACAAAAAAGAAGTGATAAATATTTGAATAGTTAGATATATTTAATCTGATTATACATGCACACACATTATCAAAATATCACATCATACCCATTATTATAATAATGAATAATTTTATGATATTTATATATGTTAATAAAATAAATTTAAATTAACAATAAGATAATAAGTAATTTCACATCCCTTAATTACCTTGGATTTGCTTATTTTAGAGATGACATTTATATAAGGTACAATTTTGTATATTGAGTTCCTTTTACTCTGGAAGCCATCTTGTGCCATCAAGAGGAGGTAGTCTTTGGACTAAGATAATTTGTGGGGGGGGGGATACCATAAATAAATTATATATGACCCTTATCCTCAAGGACCTACTTATCCAGAGAAATAATTATTCATATAATAATTGGCTTCAATATCCCGCCTAGCTCATAGAAAGCTTAAGAGTTTTTCAGTAATAAGCAAAAGCTGGTTACTGCATCAAGTTATATTTTTCTTGAATCTAAGAGAGCTGAGGTCAGAGAATAAGCCATCTTGAAATTTAAGAAAAGAGTTAATAACTACCTGTACTCGTTAGTAAACAATTGTGTAGTGTTGTTTTCCTTTTTGTTTTGATTTCTTTTTTAATTTTTAATGATGCTGTTTAGACACTTACCATGGATCAGTTGTATGGATAAGGAGAATTTTGGGACCCTGACCTGCACACTCTGGTGTTACACAACTGAGCGATACTTTACATGGAAAATGGGACTTTGCAGATGTAATTAAGTTCACTAGTTTATTATTTAAATGGATTGATCTGAATTATTCAGATGGGACAGTGTAATTGCATGAGCTCTTTGCTTCACAGCTTTCTTTCAGCTAAGGGAAGAAGAATTCAGAGAGAGTTAAAACATGATAAGGACTGAGACGCTTTGCTCTTTGAAAATGTATAAGGTCACATAAAAAGTGTGGATGAACAAAATTCTGCCAACATCTGAGTGAGTTTGGAAGATTTTTTGTGGAGTCCTATAAGCAATGCTGTCCTACTGACACCTTGATTTCAGCCTTGTGAGACTCTGATCAGAGAAATCAGTTGAGAGGCACTGTGAATGGAATTTTGTACTATGAAAAGTTATGAGATAATAAGTGAGTATTGGTTAAAGACATCTGATCTGAGGTAATTTGTTATAATAGCCATAGAAAACCAACAATAAAGACAAAAATATTTTCGCACAAGAACTTCTACAGAAATTTTTATATCAGCTTTAGTTAAAGCTACTCAAACTATGAGTTGTCTACATACACTTCAACTGATAAATGAATAAAAAAGCAGTGTCTCTCTTAAATAACAGTAACACAATGTGATACCTGTCTTCAATATTACAAATATCTTTAATCTGAAAATATTTGGTTCTGTGTTGTAGATACAATGATATATAATAAAAACAGTATAATTAAAATATAAGATTATCTAATATTATCTCATCTTATCCTCATATAAAAAATGTATATTTGGGGCTGGGGATGTGGCTCAAGCTGTAGCATGCTCACCTGGCATGTGTGCGGCCCTGGTTTGATCCTCAGCACCAAATACAAACAAAGATGTTGTGTCTGCTGAAAAACTAAAAATAAATAAATAAATAAATAAAACATTTTAAAAAAATGTATGTTTGGATTTTGTTTCTACTTCCAAAATTCATGCATTTTTTTAAGAGAGAGAGAGAGAGAGAGAGAGAGAGAGAGAGAGAGAGAGAGAGAGAATTTTAATATTTATTTTTTAGCTCTCGGCGGACACAACATCTTTGTTTGTATGTGGTGCTGAGGATCGAACCCGGGCCCCACGCATGCCAGGCCAGCGCGCTACTGCTTGAGCCACATCCCCAGCCCCAAATTCATACATTTCATATCTGATATCTTATATTTTTTCTAGATCACTGATTTGATTATAAGATGATTTGTTCTAGTATTTCTCAGGACTTGTGCTGAATAATCTATGATTACCAGTGGTATTCTTTATCACTTTTTAAAACTTTACAAGAACTAGATTATGTTTATAGCATCACAAATAATTTTTCTTATTTACTATTTTCAAAACCTTTTACAATTTCTCAAAACAATGACTCTCTTAAAAATATTTTACAAAGTCCAACATCTTTTATTGATAAGAACTTCCTGATAAATTAGACATAGAGGGAAACCTCAGTATAATAAAGAATATTGTTATAGACTGAGTTTTTATGTTGAAATCTCAACCCCCGATATGATTACTCCTGCAAACACTATTCCACACTTGTGATAATGACATGAACTCAGTCATGAATGCAGAGCTCTTATAACCTAATCATCTCAAGTTCTATCTCTGAACAGTTTTGCATAGGGTATTAAGTTTCCAATAAAAGAACTTGGTGATATACTCAAACTATACTAAACCACAAATACTAAAAATCATTTGGAAAAAGAACAAAGTTGGAAGACTCAGAGTTTTTTTAAATTTAAGACCTACTTCTAAATTACATAAATCAAGCAATGAATTCTGGTATATGGATGGACATATAGACCAGTGGAACAGAATTGAAAGTTCAGAAACAAGCCTATATTTCTACGGTACATTTATATTCAACAATGGTTCCAAGGGTGTTGAAGGGAATAGTTTCTTCAACTAATGTGTTGCATAACAGGATTTCCAAATGAGAAGAAAGAAGGTGGGCCTCTACCTTGGAGCATAGGAAAAAATTACCCCCAAATGGACCAAAGTAATAAATATAAGAGGCAAAATTGGAAAACCTTTGAAACAAAAAAATGGGAATAAAATTTTATAACTTTGGATTTGGCAATGTTTATTATATAAGGTACTGAAAGCATGAGTGACAAAAAAAACTAGAAAATTAGATTTCAACAAAATTTAAAAAAAAAACTTTTATCCATCAAAATACATTTTTAAGAACACAAAATGAAAACCTACAGAATGGAAGAAAATATTTTCAAGTCACATATCTGATAAGGGTTTAGTATGTCTGATTATGTAAAGAACCCTTGAAATACAACAAAACTACCCATTTAAAAATGAGTAAAGGAACATTAAAGAATGTGAAGAGAGAGCCTACAAAATGAGAGAAAATCTTTGCCACCTGCAGCTCAGAGCATTAATTTCTAGGATATATAAAGAACTAAAAAAACCCTTAACATCAGAAAAACAAAGAACTCAATCAATAGATGGGCAAAAGAATGGAACAGACGCTTCACAGGAAGAAAAAATATAATTGGTCAACAAATATATGAAATAATTAGAGAAATGCAAATTAAAACCACACTGAGATTTCATCTCACTCCAGTAGAATGACAGTTATCAAGATTACAAATAACAATAAATGTGAGTGAGGACACAGGTAAAGGTTCATTGCTTGTGGAGCTGCATATCTGTGCAACCACTCTGAAAAAAACAGTATGGAGATTCCTCAGAAAGTTTGGAATGGAACCACCATTAGACCCAGTTATCCCACTCTTTGGTTTATACCCAAAGGACTTAAAATCAACATATTACAGTGATGTAGCCACATCAAAGTTTATAGCAGCTCAATACATAATAGCTAAACTATGAAACCAACCTAAGTGTCCTTCAGCAGATGAATGGATAAAGCAACTGTGGTGTATATACAGAAGGGAATATTTCTCAGCCATGAAAATGAATAAAATTATGGCATTTGTTGGTAAATAGATGGAACTGGAGAATATCATGTTAAGTGAAATAAGCCACCCCCCCCCCCCGAAAAAAGGCCAAATGTTTTCTCTACTTTGTGGAAGTTAACTTATAATAAGGTGGCAGGGGCAGTTATGGAAGAATAGAATTATTCTGAATTAGACAAAGGGGAAAGAAGGGAAGGTAGGGGGAATGGAAATAGGAAAGTTAGTAGAATTGAATATTACTTTCCTGTGTGCATATGTGATTACATAATTCTAGGTCATGTACAACCAGAAAAATGAATAGTTGTACTCCATATGTATAATATGTCAAAATACATTCTGCTATTCTGTATAATTAAAAAGAACAAATAAGAAAAATTAAAAAATAAGATTGGTATATTCCTTAAGTGTATTTTATTAGTTATATAGTCTTTCCTTAGGTTTGTCAACCAAATATACACATTAGTTGGGTGTTTATAAAAAGACATCAATATCAGTGATTGTTAGGGTCTGTAAACAAGTCAAGATGGCGCCTGGCATTTTGCCAGAGGGAGTGGTTTGTGAAGTAAAGCCAGCGAGCCATTAAGTGTGGAGATTCCTTATTGGTTGACTGCTGTATCTAGTTTATGTAAATTAAGATAAGCTGTGTGGAATGTATATATACCCCTCCTGTCCTACAATAAGCGGCTCCCACTCCTGCTGTGTCAATCTACACAAGTTCCTCGTCAGCCCCCTAGTTAGTTTGCCTAGCCAGCCGGGCAGAGGGCAAGTGCTGATATTGACAATGGTAAACAACAAATGATACATTCAAATATATAAATTCTGCATGCCTATAAAGCATTAGTTGAGTCCTATCTTCTTATATTATCTTTTGGAAAGCCCACAGATTGTTTTCTTCTTTGTGGGTGGAGAGTATCAAGACAAGGAAATGTCAGGTAACAAGTTTAATCAATTGTTTAGCATAGCTAGCAAAAAAACATGTATGAAATTTTGATTCTTTCTTTTGCTAATGGCTAATCACAGAATACATAGAGTTCAGTATAACTGCATAATGTTTTCTTCTTTCATACCTGGTTCTTATAATGTTGGTTTCTTTCTTTAAATTGTTTGATTTTTTTTCCACTTGAATAAAATAGTAATCTTTGGAAACATTTTTAGTGACTTAGTCTGTTTTTCTTCTACTACTATTTGCTTCTTTGTAGTGATTGATCATTAATCAACTTTTTCCTCAGTGATAAGATGACACTGGGCATTGTGGCAAGTTCAAAGCCAGCCTCAACATAAGTAAGGCACTAAGCAACTCAGTGAGACCCTGATTCTAAATAAAATACAAAATAGCACTAGAGATGTGACTCAGTGGTCAAGTGCCCCTGAGTTTAATCCCTGGTACCCCCGCTCCAAAAAGGAAAAAGATCAACCTTGTTTATTTTTCTGTTCACATGAAATTATTTTGTCATAGCATACTATGAGGGCCTTAAATATTATTTCATGCTGATATATAATATTTATATATATTGAATGAATACCTGAAACAATTTAAGAATCTAGGCAGAATCTACTTATAATATCAAGTTTCTCTGGTAAACTGACTAAATAAAAAATTATCTACTTTCTCTATCTGGTTTAAAGGTGTCAATTACAGCTTTTACCATATTTTCATTTCCTACTGATTTTCTCTAATAAATCTAATACTTTCTATTGAATTTCCTTTGATTATTCATCATAAATGCCTATATATTTTCCTGATATACAAAGTGGTAACATCACACTTCTTTTTTCATGTTTGTATCTTCTAATTTATTCAGGTTTAAACCTTATTTTTTATAAAGACAATTGCATTAGACTCTGGTTATTATTTAGTCATCCTGAAAATTAAAAATGCTATTTAAGGTTTCTGTTAACATGTGTTTGGAAAGCCAATCTCAAATTATTTTGCAAGGAGTCTTGGATATAGAAGACATTTCATTCCAAGGAAAAGAGGAAGAATGAACTTTGAGTGTACTCTCTGGTACTTGAATTTCTAGGAAAATGATTTCTGTTTCAGTTCTGGGATTTCAGTTGTCTGCTTTGAGCAGTCATCAGTAGACTTTAGATATACCTGTCATAGACTAAATGTGACTCATAATGCCCTACTCCTTCCCTACCAGCAACTCTTCTGATTCTCTCCTGACCTACTGCTTTTAGCATGTCAGTTCTCTTGGAGATTGTTATATTGGATTTCATTTCTACTTCATGACAAGTATATTGAAGGAAGTGTTGCGATTTCCTTGAGTATAGTTATACATATGTTTAACTTGTGTGCAACAGCCATGTTTTAATTCTACAGAATGAGTATTGTTTGATAAACTAAGAAAACATTAAGGGAATCATTTCAAAGGCTGTCTAATCCTGCACTTATGCCCTATATGAAACTTAAACTATTATTGGCACTTTTTAAATGTCAGAGTATATTTATATTTCTGTTGTGGTAATATCAAGTGATATTGTGTTCAAGAAAAAATATCACATTAATATTCCAAGGGTTGTAATATTTCTTTGCACTGAATCATCATACCCTACCTAGGGCAGAGATAATAATAGTGCAGGCATTGCTACTTATTTTTATTTTAATTTTGATCACAACATTCATAATCATATTTAGAAATGAAAAATTTTTAGAAAATACCAATAGTTTTTCCTTTATTTTTGAAATAAAAAACACATTAACTCATAATGAAAGTTATTAGTAGAGGGCTGGTGATGTAGCTCAGTGATAGAGCAATTGCCATGCATGTGTAAGTCCCTTGGTTTCATTTCTGGCATTGGGAAAAGGAATTGTAAATAGAAATTCACCATGGATCTGTGAATCTAGAGATAATTCTTTTTAAATTTATACATATAAAAATATATGTACATAGAATAAAACATAATTTTTAACCATATATTACTGAAATGGATGTAAGGTGAAATATACTCAATTTAGATTCAGAGAGTGAATACAACTATGCAAATAAATCCAAATAAATAAACTCTTGATAATGAAGAAACCCATTATTTCAGAGTATTTGAAAGAATGGGAGAGTCAACAATACAAAATATATTCTCTTTTTCTATTATTAAAGATTATATTTACTTATTATTGTGACCAAAATTTCTGCAAGCATTTGACAGGAAATGATTAATTGCTAAATTTCTCTTATGTTGTATTGATCATTTTAATCAGTTTTAGGGAAAAACTAAACATTCTGGTATAGTCTAAGACCAAAATCATAGAAGACATTTTTGACAGGATCTTGGATAGAGGTCACTGGGTCTTATTCTTGCAAGAGTATTCAGGGCTTTAAAATGTATTTGTGAGAAGACTGCTGAAGTTTCCAATTAAAAACAGCCACAAAAATAAAATGTAGCTGGCATGAGATGTTCTCCCTCATCCCCATTTCTGGTCTCTCTATTATATTTTATTTGCTTGGTTTGGTTGTTTTAGTGATTTAGATGGACTAGTCAGTATGGAAGTTGGAAGCACAGGAAATAAGTAAAAAAATACTTTCAAAAATAATAAGAAGTAAAAGGAAGGTTGATTTAGTGGGTGAGAATAAAGTTTACCAACTTGTGCATTGTTTAATTTAGTTAACTGTTAATTACTTTGTCAGGATGGTATGGCCAGAGGCAAGATTTTCTGAGTTTGAATTCTTGCTCCTAGCTTTGTCAATTTTCACAAATCACTTAGTTTCTGAAAAACTTAAGATGATAGTTCTTATTTGGAACTATAAGAGATATTTTTAAAATATATTTTAATTACTCAGAAATATATTACTATGTTGAGTATAATATACATCCAGTAGACATCATACTATTATTATTATGTAAAGTTTACTGGGAAAATTCATGGGCTAGGATGAGCAGTAACATGCCTTATTACCCATTTAATATGGAACTTTCAAATAACCATAGTAAACAATACATAGAAGAAGAAATTGGGGGTTTCTTATTAAGAAGTATAATTACATACCTGCATTTTTCTCTAAGTCAAGGATAATAAGACTATTTCTCTATTAAGTCAAGGATAATAAGACTCTCACCACATCTACTCAATATAGTTCTTGAAACTCTAGCTAGAGCAATCTGGCAAGAGAAGGAAATTAAAGGGACACAAAAAAAAAGAAGTCAAAAAATTTTGGTTTACTGAAGACATGATCCTATAACTAGATGACCTCCCCCACCCCAAAAAAAGAAACTCCACCAGAAGACTTCTAGTGCTGATAAATAAATTTACTAAAGTAGCAGGGTAGAAGATCAACATACACAGACAAATAACTTTCCTATACTCCAATAATGAATCTGCTGCAAAAGATATTAGAAAAATTCACAATAGCCTAAAAAATATTTGGGAATTAATCTAATGAAGAAAATGAAAGACCACTATAATCAAGAATATAGAACCCTGAAAAAAGAAATTGAAGATGTTTATAGTATTAAAAGACAACCCATGTTCTTGGATCAGTAGAATTAATATTGTCAAAATAGCCATATTGCCAAAAGTGTTACTTAGATTCAGAGCAACCCTCATCAAAATACAAATGACATTTTTCACAGAACCAGAAAAAAACGTTTCTAAAGATTTTTAGGAAGAAGAGGAGACTCAGAATAGTCAAAGTATTCTCGAGCAAAAAGAGCTATGCTGTAGGTATCACAATACTGGAACTCAAACCTTAATACAAAGCTACAGTAATAAAAACAGCAGGTTAATGGTACCAAAACAGACATGAAGACCAATGTAAGAGAATAGAAGATCCAGAGACAAACCCACACAGATAAAGTCATCTGATACTTGACAAAGTTGCCAAACATGTTGGAGAAAAAATAACCTTTTAATTAACTGACATTGGTAAAACTGGATATCCATATGTAGAAGAATGAAACTAGATCCTTATCTATCACCCTGCACAAAAGTCAAATCAAAGTTAATCAAATGGTGAGGACTTAGAGCAGAATCTTCAACTGCTGGAAGAAAACAGGGTTATCACTCCATTCATTATATTGGTTCAAGCATTAACTTCATCAATAAATCTCACAAAATAAAACCAAGAATCAGTAAGTGAATGGAATCAAATTAAAAAGCTTCTGTACCTTTTCACAAGATGACACTGAAAACTAAGAAGGAAGCTCTTGCTTCTCCCAAAGCTGCAACAAAAAAAAGCTTTGAAGGCCAAGAAGGCTGTGTTAAAGGAAGTCCACAGACATAGAAAGAAGATCCGAATGTCACTTAACCTCCATTGGTCCAAGATATTGCTGTGCCAGAGGCAGACCGGTATCCTCAGAAGAGCATCCCTAGGAGAAACAAGCTTGACCACTATGCCATAATCAAGTTCCCTGACCATTGAGTCAGCCAGGAAGAATACTGAAGACAACACACTTGTGTTCATTGTAGATGTCAAGGCCAACAAACATCAGATCAAACAAACTGTAAATAAGCTCTATGACATTAATGTGGCAAAGGTTAACACCCTGATCAGGCCTGATGGAGAGAAGGCATATGTTCAACTGGCTCCTGATTGTCATGCTTTTGATGTTGCCAACAAAATTGGGATTATCTCAGAGTCCAGCTGTCTAATTCTAAATATGACTTTTTTTTTTTTCAATTAAAAAAAAAAGATTCTGCATAGAAAATGAAACAAGAGCAGAAAATCTTTGCAAAGTTTTCTGACAGTGGGTAAATATACAGAATACAGAAATAATTCAACAATCTTAACACCAAAAAATAAATGATCCAATAAACAAATCTGCAAAATAAACATTTAAATAATTGAAAACTAAAACTATCACTAAGATAACTAAACTAGACATTTCTCAAAATAAGACACACAAATGCTCAACAAATACGTAAAAAAATGTTCAACATCTCAGGCAATCAGGAAAATGCATATCATCTCCCCCTGGTCAAAATGCCAGTTATTAAGAATATAATTAATAACAAGTGCTTACAAGGATGTGAGGAAAAGGTACACTGATATATTGTTGGCCACACTGCACATTAGTACAACCACTCTGGAAAGCAGGATGAAAATTACTTAAAAAACTAGAAATGGAACCACCATATGACCCAACTATCCCACAGAAGTAAAATTCAAAAATACTAAAATCAGGATAATATATTGATACAGCCACGTCAATGTTTATAACAGCACAGTTGATAATACCTAAATTTTAGAACCAGCATAGTTGCCTGTCAATAGATTAATGGATTAAGAAAATATGGTGCATATACACAACAGGGTTTTACTCAACTATAAAGAAGGAAATTATGGCATTTGCTGTTAAGTGGATGGAACTGGAGAACATCATGTTAACTTGAATAAGACAGACTCATAAAAATCAAGAGTTAGATGCTTTCTCTCATATGTGGAAGCTAGAACAAAATAAGGGGTAGGGGTGAACATCATAAAGCTATAGGGAAGGTCAGTGTAATAGAAGGAGATATCAAGAGGGAGAGTGGAGAGACAGGAAAGGGGAGGAATGGTGAAATGACTTTAATAAAATATGCATATATAAATAAGCCACATGGAATTCCACATCTATGTATATGTAGAGAGCACCAATGAAAAATAAATAAATAAATAGATGAGTGAAAGAACAGTGGAGCAGAGGAAAAATAATAGGGGAAGAAGGAAATACAGGATAGGGAAGGACATTGGAAATGAAATGAAATAAATCAAATTCCACGCATATATAATTTTGTCAAAATGAACCCAACTATTATGGAGCTTCTCTAAAGAGGAACTCTAATGCTTAATTCCCAGCACCTGGCACAGAATCTTAGCACAGAATACTCAATAAATAACTTTGTTAAATGAATCTGCATGATGTGGTACAGGACCCTCCATGGACTTGAAAGCATTTTGAAAATATTAGGGAATAAATGATCTCCCATTGTTACCTTTAATGGTGTTTTATACCCATTCTTGAGAACAATAGGAAAAGAAGCAGGGATAGTTTATAAGGAGCAATTTCATCTGAAAGTGGAAGGAAAAGAGGGAAATTCTCTGAGAGGAACAACAGAAAACAGGTTAAGTTACTACAAAATAACTAAGAGGTTTCCTAACAGCAAAAACAGATCAGAGAAAGTTGTCCAAAATAATTCCTGGTTCAAAAGAAATGTGCTCATTAACATAAAAGTTTCATAAATATCCAAACTTTTACAAAGATGAGGAAAACAAACTTAAAAGACTTAATGTTGGCATGATTAAAGCTGAATGAATTCAAGTACAGCATTATGGTATGCATGTATCCAGCAGCCGATTTCATCTGGATATCCATATTTAGCACAAAATTGGCTCAAATGAACATAATGATTATCCCACTATGTACCAGGAACTATGGTACACACACACACACACACACACACACACACACACACACACACACATCTCCCCAGATGTGTGTGTGTGTGTGTGTGTGTGTGTGTTTATGTACCAGTATCAGTTTCTCTATTCTTTTTTTTTTTTTTTTTTTATTTTTTCATCTTCCATACATTTGATTTAAATGAGTTATGCATTTCCATTTTTACCCCAAATACAGATTGCAGAATCATATCAGTTACACATTCACAATGTTTACATAATACCATATTAGTGACTGTTGTATTCTGCTGACTTTCCTATCCCCTACTATCCCCCCTCCCCTCCCCTCTCATCTTCCCTCTCTATCTCCTCTGTTGTTGTTCCATTCTCTCCCTTCCCCCCCTTTCCCCTCACAACCTTGTATATGTGATTTCGTATAGAAATGAGGGTGTCCTTCCGTTTCCATGCACTTTCCCTTCTCTCTCCCTTTCCCTCCTATCACTCGTCTCAGTTTAATGTTAATATTTTCCTCATGCTCTTTTCCTCTGTTCAGTTCTTAGTTGCTCTCCTTAAATCAAAGAAGACATTTGGCATTTGTTTTTTAAGGATTGGCTAGCTTCACTTAGTATAATCTGCTCTAATGCCATCCACTTCCCTGAAAATTCAATGATTTTGTCATTTTTTATTGCTGCATAATACTCCATTGTGTATAGATGCCACATTTTTTTTATCCATTCATCTATTGAAGGGCATCTGGGTTGGTTCCACAGTCTGGCTATTGTGAATTGTGCTGCTATGAACATGGATGTGGCAGTATCCCTATAGCATGCTCTTTTAAGGTCCTCAGGGAATAGTCCGAGGAGGGCGATAGCTGGGTCAAATGGTGGTTCCATTCCCAGCTTTCCCAGGAATCTCCATATTGCTTTCCATATTGGCTGCACCCTTTTGCAGTCCCACCAGCAATGTACAAGTGTACCCTTTTCCCCACATCCTCGCCAGCACTTATTGTTGTTTGACTTCCTAATGGCTGCCAATCTTACTGGAGTGAGATGGTATCTTAGGGTGGTTTTGATTTGCATTTCTCTGACTGCTAGAGAAGGTGAGCATTTTTTCATGTACTTATTAATTGACTGTATGTCTTCTTCTGAGAAGTGTCTGTTCAGGTCCTTGGCCCATTTGTTGATTGGGTTATTTGTTATCTTATTGTTTAATTTTTTGAGTTCTTTGTATATTCTGGAAATTAGGGCTCTATCTGAAGTGTGAGGAGTAAAGATTTGTTCCCAGGATGTAGGCTCCCTATTTACTTCTTTTATTGTTTCTCTTGCTGAGAAAAAACTTTTTAGTTTAAGTAAGTCCCATTTGTTTATTCTTGTTATTAACTCTTGGGCTATGGGCGTCCTATTAAGGAATTTGGATCCTGACCCCACAATATGTAGATCGGAGCCAACTTTTTCTTCTATCAGGTGCAGGGTCTCTGCTTTGATATCAAGCTCCTTGATCCATTTTGAGTTAACTTTTGTGCATGGCGAGAGAAAGGGATTCAGTTTCATTTTGTTGCATATGGATTTCCAATTTTCCCAGCACCATTTGTTGAAGATGCTATCCTTCCTCCATTGCATGTTTTTAGCCCCTTTATCAAATATAAGAAATTTGTAATTTTGTGGATTGGTTTCTGTGTCCTCTATTCTGTACCATTGATCCACCTGCCTGTTTTGGTACCAGTACCACGCTGTTTTTGTTACTATTGCTCTGTAGTACAGTTTGAACTCTGGTATCGCTATACCTCCAGATTCGCACTTCCTGCTTAGTATTGTTTTTGCTATTCTGGGTCTTTTGTTATTCCATATGAATTTCATGATTGCTTTATCTATTTCTACAAGAAATGCCATTGGGATTTTGATTGGCATCGCATTAAACCTGTAGAGAACTTTGGGTAATATCGCCATTTTGATAATGTTAGTTCTGCCTATCCATGAACAGGGTACATTTTTCCATCTTCTAAGATCTTCTTCTATCTCTCTCTTTAGGGTTCTGTAGTTTTCATTGTATAAATCTTTCACCTCTTTTGTTAGGTTTATTCCCAAGTATCTTATTTTCTTTGAGGATATTGTGAATGGGGTGGTTTTCCTCATTTCCATTTCAGAAGTTTTGTTGCTGATATACAGGAATGCCTTTGATTTATGCGTATTGATTTTATATCCTGCCACTTTGCTGAATTCATTTATTAACTCTAGCAGTTTCTTTGTAGACCCTTTTGGGTCTGTTAAGTATATTATCATGTCATCCGCAAATAGCGATAATTTAAGTTCTTCTTTTCCTATTTTTATGCCTTTAATTTCTTTTGTCTGTCTAATTGCTCTGGCTAGTATTTCAAGAACTAAGTTGAATAGAAGTGGTGAAAGAGGGCATCCCTGTCTAGTTCCAGATTTTAGAGGGAATGCCTTCAGTTTTTCTCCATTTAGAATGATGTTAGCCTGAGGCTTAGCATAGATAGCTTTTACAATGTTGAGGTAAGTTCCTGTTATCCCTAGTTTTTCTAGTGTTTTGAACATAAAGGGATGCTGTACTTTGTCAAATGCTTTTTCTGCATCTATCGAGATGATCATATGGTTCTTATCTTTAAGTCTATTGATGTGGTGAATAACATTTATTGATTTCCGTATATTGAACCAGCCTTGCATCCCAGGGATGAATCCTACTTGATCATGGTGCACAATTTTTTTGATATGCTTTTGCATTCGATTCGCCAGGATTTTATTGAGAATTTTTGCATCTAAGTTCATTAGAGATATTGGTCTATAGTTTTCTTTCTTTGAAGTGTCTTTGTCTGGTTTTGGGATCAGGGTTATGTTGGCCTCGTAGAATGAATTTGGAAGAGCTCCTTCTTTTTCTATTTCTTGAAATAGCTTGAAAAGTATTGGTATTAATTCTTCTTTGAAGGTTTTGTAAAATTCTGCTGTATACCCATCCGGTCCTGGGCTTTTCTTAGTTGGTAGTCTTTTGATGGCCTCTTCAATTTCTTCTTTTGTTATTGGTCTATTTAAATCGTGTGTGTCTTCCTGACTCAATCTGGGCAGATCATATGACTTAAGAAATTTATCGATATCTTCACTATCTTCTATTTTATTGGAATATAGAGTTTCAAAATACTTTTTAATTATCTTCTGTATTTCTGTAGTGTCTGTTGTGATATTGCCTTTTTCATCCCGTATGTTAGTAATTTGCGTTCTCTCTCTTCTTCTCTTCGTTAGCGTGGCTAAGGGTCTGTCGATCTTATTTATTTTTTCAAAGAACCAACTTTTAGTTTTATCAATTTTTTCAATGGTTTTTTTTGTTTCAATTTCGTTGATTTCCGCTCTGATTTTAATTATTTCTTGTCTTCTGCTATATTTGCTGTTGTTTTGCTCTTCCTTTTCTAAGGTTTTAAGATGTAGTGTGAGTTCATTTATTTGTTGGTTTTTTCTTTTTTTGAGGAATGAACTCCAGGAAATGAATTTCCCTCTTAAAACTGCTTTCATTGTGTCCCATAGATTCCGGTATGTTGTGTCTGTATTGTCGTTTATCTCTAGGAATTTTTTGATTTCCTCCTTTATATCTTCTGTAACCCATTGCTCATTCAGTAACATATTGTTCATTTTCCAGGTGATGCAGGATTTTTCCTTCCTTCTTTTATCATTGATTTCCAGCTTCATTCCATTATGGTCAGATATGGTGCATGGTATTATCTCCACACCTTTATATTTACTGAGAGTCGCCCTATGGCATAATATATGGTCTATCTTTGAGTAGGATCCATGTGCTGCTGAGAAGAATGTGTATCCACTTGATGATGGTTGATATATTCTATATATGTCTGTTAAGTCTAGGTTATTGATTACGTTATTAAGTTTTATAGTTTCTTTGTTCAGCTTTTGTCTAGAGGATCTGTCCAATGGCGAGAGTGGTGTGTTGAAGTCCCCCATAATTACTGTGTTGTGGTCTATTTGACTCTTGAACTTGAGGAGAGTTTGTTTTATGAACGTTGCAGCACCATTGTTTGGTGCATATAAATTGATAATTGTTATGTCTTGTTGGTGGATGGTTCCTTTTAACAGTATATAGTGTCCTTCTTTATCCCTTTTGATTACCTTAGGTTTGAAGTTGACTTTATTCGATATGAGAATGGCCACTCCTGCTTGTTTCCGATGGCCATGTGAGTGGTATGATTTTTCCCAACCTTTCACCTTCAGTCTGTGAATGTCTTTTTCTATCATATGAGTCTCCTGAAGGCAGCATATTGTTGGATTTGTTTTTTTAATCCAGGTTACTAGCCTATGTCTCTTGATTGGTGAATTTAAGCCATTAACATTTAAGGTTACAATTGAAATATGGTTTGTACTTCCAGTCATGTTTATTTATTTATTTATTTTAGATTGGTTAGTTTTCCCTCTTTGGTTATTTTTCTTCCCCTTTACTGAGATACCTCCCACTGTTAGTTTTGGGTGCTATTTTTCAGTTCCTCTTCTTGTAATATTTTGGTCAAAATGTTTTGCAGTGCTGGTTTTCTGGCTGCAAATTCTTTTAGCTTTTGTTTATCGTGAAATATTTTAATTTCATTGTCAAATCTGAAGCTTAGTTTTGCTGGATACAGTATTCTTGGTTGGAATCCATTATTTTTCAGTGTTTGAAATACGTTGTTCCAGGATCTTCTCGCTTTCAAAGTCTGTGATGAAAAATCAGTCGTTAACCTAATTAGTTTACCCCTAAATGTAATCTGCTTCTTTTCTCTCGTAGCTTTTAGTATTCTCTCCTTGTCCTGTATGTTAGCTATCTTCATGATTATGTGTCTTGGGGTTGGTCTATTATGGTTTTGGATGTTTGGGGTCCTGTAAGCTTCCAGGATTTGGCAATCCATTCCATCTTTCATCTCTGGGAAGTTTTCTAGTATTATCTCCTTTAGTAAGCCATCCATTCCTTTGGACTGATTCTCTGTGCCTTCTTCTATCCCAATGACTCTCAAATTTGGTTTTTTGATAAGATCCCATATCTCTTGGATAGATTGCTCGTGAGATTTCAGCATCTTTTCTGTGTTAACTATATTCTTTTCAAGTTGATAAACTTTGTCTTCATTATCTGATGTTCTGATTTCTACTTGATCTAGTCTGTTTGTAATATTCTCATTAGAGCTTTTAATCTGATTTACGGATTCTTGCATTTCTATGATTAAAACTTGATTTTTTTTTAACACCTCTATCTCCTGATAAAGCTCATTCTTTACTGATTGAATTTGTGTGGTTAGTTCCTCTTCAAAATATACTTTCAATGCTTGGATTTGCTGTCTCATGTCTTCTCTAATATTCCGTTCCATCTGAATTAGGTATGCCTTGATTTCTTTCCCTGCCCATGTTTCTGTTTCTGCTATGTCCTCTTGTACATTTAGATTGTCCTGCATTGTTTGTAACCCTTTTTTCCCTTGTTTTTTCATATTGTTCACGTTGCTATCCAGCTCTGTTTGACTGCTTTGTAACTGCTTTCTCCTATACATTTGTTTTGGCTTTGTATATCTCTGTTGTCTCTCTTTTGTGTTGGGAGATTATGCCTAGAAATGTTGGGCTTTGTTGTGCTTTAAAGCAGATTCATTCAATTCATATAAGGCTTCTAGGTTCTGTATGCATATAATGTTTTGCTGTTTGTTCTTAGGTCTATACGTTTAGGTTAGGTGCTCTGGTGGTACGATGGTTAGTATGTCTTGGCTACTTTAGAAGATTGCTCCACTGAAGGTGGATACTACCGGGCAATTGGATCAGGGTGTTGTTAGTAGCTAGGTATTTGGGAGTCTTATAGACAGCCTCGAGATATTCACCTATTTGCATTTAGACAATTACACGCAATGGAAGATGTAATGCTTGGGATGAGAGTTGGGGGGTAAGGGGATGAAGGTGCTGTTAAAAAGATAAAAGGATGGAGGGAGAGATAGATTAGAGGGGAATGAAAAGAACAATAAAACTTGAAATGGGATAGAGAGAGAGAAAGAGTAGGGGGGAAAGGATCAGGGAGAGAATAAGGAGAGAGAAAAAAAATATATCGGCAGCATCAACAACAACAACAAAAAAATAAAAATAAAAATAATAAAAATAAAAATAAAAAATAAATTAAAGTCTTGGAGATCCTCCTTCTTCTCTTCCAGTAGGTGGAGCTGTGCCCTCCAAGCGGAGCGTCTGCTCTGTACCTGCCGAGAGCTATCTCTGTAGGGCGTCTCCTGGGAGTCTCTCAGACTTGTCAGTCCCGAGCCATTTCACTTCTCCAGCTCTTAACCCCCTTCCTCCTGTCAGCCTGCCAGCCAGGTCCTGTTCCCCATAAGTGATTCTCCAGAGGTCTAGTTACACTTGCAGCCCCACCGTGTGTCCCTTTTAAGCCCCAGTGCTGTGGTAAACTGGCGGCTAAGACCCTGGCGGTCACCGCTGGTGATATGGGGGCCTTGGGGTCTGGGATCCCCTCTGCTTCCCTACGGACACGACCCCTGAGAAGTCAATGAAGTTTCCTGGCTGCCTGTATCAGTATGGGAAGTCACGCACCTGCTAAGGTGGATTCTGCTGGGAAGGAATTCCGCCTGCCGAACTCCGATGACGTCACCTCTCAGCTATGGCGGGCCCCAGGCTCCTTGCCGGAGTGTCCGAGGGGAGGGGTGGAACTGGCCCGGCCCGGTTCGCCTCAGCTCCTGCGTCGTGGGGGCTTGGCTAAAGACTTCTTCCTGCCAAGCTGTGTCTCGGCATCTAGCAGGACCCAGTCACTTTTGCTGCGGGCGGGTGGACAGATCTGCAGCTGTGCCCGCGGTGCGCGGACTGTGGAAGGTGAATCTGGTACTCCGCGTCTAGCGGCAGGGTCCCGCTCGTCCGGGTCACATAGACGTTTTAAAAAAATCCTAGTAGCTCCCGGGCGGTCTCTCTTCAATGGAATTTTGCTAGGAGAATCTCCGTTGGAAGGATCCAAGAGTTATCCTTGCAACTTTATGCCCCCATCACTGGGAGTACAGTGAAAGTGCAGCCTCTCTGCCCGCCGCCATGTTGGATCCCCAGTTTCTCTATTCTTGAGGAATTAAAATTTAGCAGAAAAGAGAGATGCATAATTGAAATAAACTGGAAAAAAATGCTCTTTAATGAGTGCTGTATTATCAGTTTAAAGATTCTGAAGGTCAATAGTGCTTTGAAATAATAGAATAGCTAATTGAACTAGATCCAGAATTTCTTGAACTAGACACTCACATTTTGTATTCAGAAAGAAATATCACTGAAAAATAATCACCTGATGAAAGTTAGACAATATGGCTTAGTTAATGTTTCAGTAAAGTGTTTCTAATGGAAGCATGCTTTTCAGTGAATAGATATATGAAGAAGGCAGGACACAAAGTGTCATTTTGTGAAGGACTGGTGTCCTTCTAATGTAGAATGAAATGGACCTTGTCTTTGGAAAAATGGATATGTAATAATCACCCTATAACTCTTTGAAGAGTAGTGTTATTAACATCCAATAACTCTTCAAATTGAATGACATGGGAACAAAGTTGGGAAATCAACTTTGCTCACAAGAAATTACCTGAAATTCTTGACCTTAGAGACATAAATTATCTTCCTCAGTTTATTCTTGGAGACAGGGCATCATAAAAAAATCTCACAGGGCCAATCACAGAAGCAATAAACAAAAGCCCTCATTTTATGGGATCTCTGCTTTTAATTTGTCTTCAACAAAGGTGATTAATTTGAAATATTATCAAGTGCATCTTAACACTTAGAAGTTTGCAATACTTAAAACTGTAATTGTTACTATTGAAACAATTATTGTTAGAACCTCCTTTGGATTCAATTAATAGACTTTTTTAAGAGAGGTTTTATGTTGACAGCAAAAAAAGAATAGAGGGAACACAGATATACCATATAGTCCTCATTCCCTTTCATGATTACTCTCCCTCACTTCCAATATCTCCAAAAAATATATAGGTTTATTGAAATTGATGAAATTACTGACATGTCAATATAACTTAGATTTCACAGTTTATGTTAGGATGCTACATATTCAATGAGTTTAGACAAGCATATAATGATCTGGATCAACCATTACATTATCATACAGAGTAGTTCACTGCCCTAAGAATTATTTATGTTTCATTTTTTTCTTCCCTTCCTCCCTCATTTCCTAGCCATTGCTGATTTTTTTTTGTTTTCATAATTTTGCCTTTTCCAGGATGTCATATAATTAGAATCATCTAGTCTGTAGCTTTTCTGTAAAATGCCCTGAAGTTTCCTCTATTTGTTTTCATGACTTGGTAGCTCATTTCTTTTTAGCACTGGATAATATTCTGTTATCTAGATGTACACAGATAAGTTGTCAACCCATATACAGAAAGGTATTTAGATTGCTTCCAAAATTTGGCAATTATGAATAAGGCTACTATAAATGTCTCTGTGCAGTTTTTTGTATGAGTTTTTGTGTGCAGTTTTAAATTCATTTAGTAAATAAATGCTTGCTATGCTGAGAGTATGTTTAGTTTTATAAGAAACTAACAGTCCTCCAAAGTACATTTTGCATTCTCACCAGCAATGAGTAAGTGTTCCTACTGCCCTATCTCCTGTCAGCATTGTGTTGCCAGTGCTATGGATTTTGCCATCCTAATGGATATGTGGTGGCAACTCATTATTGTTTGCACTCTGAAGGCTTTTAGTCTCTATTTCATGTCATTTTAACTAGCTAAATAAATGAAAAAAGTATTTTTTACCTTTCTGTCAAGTAATGAATTATCAAAATAAATCATTTATAACTGAATTACATGAGTAAAATACAAAAAAAATGTTACTTTGAAGAAGAAAAGAAGAATGTTTAGGGGCATAGCTCAGTGGTACAGTACTCGCCTAGTATACATGAGGCCCTGGGTTTGATCCCCAGCACCAAAATTGAAGAGGCAAGAGAAGACAAAAATAAGGTCCAGCTGGAGATCTAAACGTCTATTCATAGAGCAAAGGCATACTTGAACCTCTCCCCTTGCTGTCAGTCTGCAGTTTAGTGCACCAGAACAAGAGGGCCTCTGCACTCTGCTTCCTTTTTCCAGTTGCTGAAACTCACCTGTACAGACTCCTTGAAAGCCTGTAGGACAGTGTTAGATGCCTGTTAGATTTGAGTTCATTCTTAAACAGTAATAATGTATTTTGTGGTTGGATAACAGGGTCATATTTGGTGTCTCTATTTCCTGTAATAGGTGGAACTCATCATTGTAATTTTTTTTCTTTTTAATTCCCTATGCCTGAGACTTTGTCTGTTTTTCTTATGAGTTGTTGTTCCATTTGATTAAGAATCAGAAATTTTCTCTTTTGAGGGCATCATAATGAATATATGAAGTCCACAGGTACTAAAATACTTCTACTTACCTTTTTTGTAGCATATTGTCATTCATTCATCATTTGAATGTTTCCAAACATGTGAACATTTCAGATTGCATAGTGAGAATTTGAATAGATAATCTTTAATTAGCACCTCTGTACTTGGAATCAATCTAGACACCAACCATAGAGAAATTAACTTACATCTGTTCACAGTAGTGGTGGGACTAGAAAGTTGAAAATAAGCTAGAGTTTCTGGTAAATTTACTTACCTAAAGGGACAATTTCTTTAACATAAGAAAAAATGTATTTTAGAATGATATCAATCATATTTTTTAAACATAAGAAACTATGATTGAAATATTTAAAAAGTATCATGTTTGTAGTTCCCAAATAGTTCTCCACAGTGCATGTGAGGGAATATTGCTCCTTAGAAATCCTTCTGGTAAAAAAGGTAAATAAGGTTATATTTATATGTACCCCGAGAAAAGGCTTTGTTTTACAAGTACTCTGAATCTGCATACAAAATGTATTTTTTGCACATTATGTTCATTCAAATTTATATATTTGTTATTTCTCATTTAAAAATAAAAAATTCTCATGACTGCTTCAAGTTAAATAATTATTATTGAAAAAATGTTAAATGTAACCATACAAGCATACATATATAATGTAAATAGAAAAACCTATGAATTACTACTGAAAGTAATATTTTTGTCTTATGTCTGATATTTTTAACTTAGTTACATATAGGAAACTATAACACAATAAAGAATTTCTAGATAACTTCCATTACTCACAAACCACTATTTGTGAGTGGTTTGTGAGTAATGGATATTGGTCACATATCCTAGCTAATTCAAGGTATTAAACTAAAAAGTTTTAGATTTTAACTACTGTTACTGGCATATTTTTAGGCTTCTAGATACATGGTACTATAGGAAATGCCTGGTGTTTGAGACCAACTCTATGTCTCACTGGTGTCATGAGTTAGCATGAATCATCTAACATTTTCTCCACCTGGCTTGGCTTATCAGGGACCACTGAAATTTGCAATTACATAGATGTATATTCAAACAAAGACTCTGTCATTAATACCTGGGTAATAATCTCTGTCTGCTTTACATTTCTTATTTGTAATAGAGGTTAATAATAATTAACTTACAGAGGCATTGCAGATATTTGTATTATCATAGTTGGCTCATAACACAAACAATAAAATTTTTAAATTTTTGCCTCAAATATAACTTTAAAAATTACCAAGTTTATTTTGACTTGACCAAAAAATGACCATTTTATCCCTTTTAACTCTCAAGTTTCATGATTTTATCACTTATCAGTCAATAATTACCTTGAATACCGAACAAGTTTATTAGGCGAGAGAGTATGCTTGAGTCAGTGCCAGATGTTCCTGAAAAGAAAAAAAAAAATAATTAAATTCAGTGTTCATGCTGACTGCCCTATTGGTATTTTCGGTAATGTATCCATCTTTCTATACAGATAAACTTATAAATAAATGATAGATACATAGAAACCTAAATATAAATAAAAAAAATATACATGCACACATACAAATATATACATTTGTAAATACATCTATACCACTCACATATATAATTGAAGCATGAGCTATGATCATAATTTCAGGTCAATTTTAGATAAAAAATATATCAACAATGTATGTGTGAACAAATTGTTCTATTACTGATTATCTAAAATAGTATGTGAAAATTTCTACCATTCTCGAAAAGCAAGGTTGTGAAGTGAATATTCTCTAATGAGAACATCACCTTGTGCAGAACATCAAGTAGTGCAGGATGCAGCCTGTAATTTTTTAGCCTGGCTATGTAGTTTACATTGCATAATTTTCCAGTGCTTTGTTAATGAAACAAATTCACATTCATCCTTTCTTATTATAGTTTATCATTTAATTCTTTATAGTCCTGTGGAAAAATCAATGTCAATGTTACTTCAAATTAACAAATGAACAAACCAGTTGAAGGATGTTCAGCAGTGTGAGATCACAATGCAAAGGCAAGACAGAGAGCTCTCTGATCTTCTACCAAATTTAACATTTTTTAAACTACCATTTACTGAATGTGTTGACTAAATCACACACTCTTCTCTTAAATAGCTTTGTGTGAACTTTCCATCATCATGATTTTGATTACACACCAGAGAGAGGTGAATAATGATCAAGAAGAAGCAGGTATAGATAGCACTTCTTCATCCTTTGAAATTATTTCATTATTTTCAATAGTATTGTTAGATTTGAACATTTTACAATCAATAAATTAATGGTTTTAGAAGTTATTTTTGGTTTGAAAACCTTAGGGACTCCTTATTAGAAAATGCTTATCCATTCTTACCAAAAATTCAACATTAATTTCCCTTTTGTTTCTTCAAGGATAAAAAAAAATAATTAAATTCAGTGTTCATGAAAAAGTTTTCAGGATCTGAGTTTCACACTAATTGTGGAAAATCTGGTTTGAACTTGATCTATGGCCAGTGTCTGGAGATTAGGATCATTACATAAAAAGAAACACTGGAAATGGAGTGCTGCTGGATAAAGATCAAACCTGAGCTTTTATCAACATGAACGTGTCAATCTGAATACTTACCCAAAAGAAAAAGTGTACAATGTGTGAAAACAAATGAAACTACTCATTGTTGCTATTGTTTAGTAAAAAATCTTAATTTTGTCTATTTTTGTGAGGGAGTTTTTATCAAATTAAGTTAATAAAAACACAATTTCACAACATAAATTATATCAGATATTTAAAAACTGTTTTTCAAATTATTTCTCAAAAATAATAATTGTAAGCCTCAGGTAAGTATTGCTTTTGTTTAGATAGCATACATAAATATTTTGGTATGAACTTTATATTTTATAAAATTTTTCTCAAACATATATAGTAGTATTCTACCTTAATAAATGCATAAATGAAAGAATTAAGGAATTTATAGTTCCAAATTAATATTTTTTACTCAAGTGAAAGAGTAGTAAATTTAAAAATAAGAGAAATAGAGACAAATGTACTGTGATATAAAATTTAAAAGATGGTAACATGAAGTGTAGTCTAAGAACATGGTTTTATACAGCTAATTACATTCTTGGTTGATAGAATGCAAAATGAAAATTTGAAATGAAAACTTTTATGCATATACTTTTTGCAATTTATATAACTTTAAAATACAGGGCAGGGCATAGTATTTTAAATAAATTGCAACTAACCTTTTTATAAAAAAATAAAATTTTCTGTGTTCAGTTTAAGTAACATATTCATTTAATCCAAAAATTAATTTATTTAGTATCAAAAATATTTATTATGAAATGTTACAATGTATACAAGTTCCAATTTTTACTTATCACATTAATAATACTTCCTTTTTACTCTTAACATTTTTCTTAATTTTATCTCATATTCAGTTTTTCTATAGAATGTATGCTTGTTTATAATTTTATATATCTTTGTAATAATTTCTCAATTTTTATGATAAAATTACAAGAACAGCCATTTATTGTGCTCTTATAGGCACACTTAATGACAATACAGACTAAAAGGTGGAGACTGTTTGCTTCAATTTTCAGGTAGAAACAAATGTTTAGAGAAGCACTTTGGCTATTGTCACATGCAAAATAAAGTATAAACTCTGTCTGATTAGAGATCATACCTTTCCCCTCAACAGTATACTATTCAGAGTATTCCTGCATGTTTTAAAAAAATACAATTTACTTTTAGGATAGCTTTATATTTGGAGAAAAAAATCGAGAAAATAGCATAAGGATACCAATATGCCCTAAACTGTTTCCTGTTATGAAAATCATATCAAAATAATATGATAAAATTCTCAAAACCAATAAGGTAATATGGGCACAATATTATTAACCAAAGTGCAAAGTTCATTCCTATTTTATTAGTTTTTCTTACTGTCCTTTGAATCTCTTCCAGTATCCCATTCAAAATAGTGCATTAAATTTTGTCAGAACATCAGGTTTCCTCAAGCTCCTCTTGATACATTTGCAGACTTACCTTGTTTTTCATGACTGCAGTAGATTATAGTGATGAAAAGCTGACTAATGCACTACTAAATCACCCTTTTGGAAATTCAGCCGTATGTATTTCCAATGTATCTTCTTCATTTTAATACAGGAAATTCTTTAATAAATCTCCATGACTTTTTTATCTTAATATATTTTTATGGGCAAAAAGAATGAACCTTTTAAAACAAAAATCTGATTGTGTTATTCACAGAACTCTGGTGGTGGTTTTTCAAACATTTTTGTTGGGAAGGTTTAATGGAATATAGTGTTGTTTTTTGTGGTTATATCTTCTCTTCCATTATTTAGTATTTACATGTTCTCTTCCTTCACCTTTCTCCCTTTTCCTTCACCTTTTCATCATTAACATTACTGTTCTGTTTTGAGAAAGAGTAATTGTCTTAGTTTCTTGAAATGGAAAAAAAAGTAATGTTCAATCTCTATATCTACATTTAAATCTCTATTGTCTATATTTCTGAACAGAAAATTTTAGTAAATTAGTACATTTATATTTTTGTGAGTCCTGTGTGGTTTTTCTATGTGCTGTACTTTTGTTTAATTTATTATTTTTTTCATTATCTGATTTCCCCAGTCATCCTATTTACTTATGGACACTCTTCATCTACATTCCATACTGATTTATATTGTATTCATCATTTCTTTATGACATGGCTGATACAGAAATTTAAAAAATTCTCAGTCTGCATTAAAGTTGGAACTTTGAAGAGTGAAGTCATCAAGAATTATATTCCAGTAATAGCCTTTTTATTTGCTATTTGACATTGCATAAATTTATGAAAATCAATGCAAATGCTTGATATATGGCTCATATTCAGTTATTTTAAAACCTACCACTACTACATGGATATTGTTGTTCTCTCTGCACAATGCAAGAACCTTTAAGTATTTCCTTGGCATTTAGTGGAGAGAAAATAATTTCCTATTGAGAGTTATATAAGTCTCCTTTTCTTATTTTGAAGGCCTTCTTTTCTCACGCTATGGAAATGTCTTCCAGAGTAGCAACTGCTGTTTTAAAAACTATATAATTCTGCATTCCCAATTATTTTTCTTCGGTTATATTATTTTCCTTAAATATGAATTATGCAATAAGAATTTCATTTACCTTGGTGCTCCAGAATATGTTTCCATAGTAACTTATATTTACAATACTGTGACAATTGGAAATAATTCAATTTGTAAGATGTCCACATTCTTGTTAGATGTTAAGTTTCATAAGAACTGAGGACTATGATGGCTTTTCTCCTACTTCTTCATCCCCAGAAACTAGAATGATGCTTTTCACATCATTCATACTGTATTTTGTGAATGAATTAATTGATGGATCAAAAAGTGAGACACAAAGCAGAAATTATTACAGAGATCCGATTAAAAGAAAAAATTAGAATAATGGTTTATTTTCTTCTATATAATCATACAACATATGAACAGATAAGTACAATGAATACATACACATTACTAGCATTCTGTATAGCAATAACATTTAAGTTGAAGAAGAAATGCAGATAAGCTGCACCAAAAGAAAATTGTCATGTGTTTTACATGATCTCTGTTTTTTTTTATATATTAAAACTTCAGAAAAATTATCAAATTTAATTTATAATTATCTCTGTATCTTTATAGCTACCCATCCCTATTCTGGTTCATCAGATATTTTGTTTCAGAGTGAAATGCTAAAATGTAGTGGAATATAAAGGTATAACATTTAGTTTCAAGATGTATCTTTGTAACTCCAAATAATGTAATTTTATTGAAAATAGTATTTATTAGGCAAGTAAGTTCTTACTTGATAATCTGTCAAGTGAAAAAAGGGAAAGCTATTTACTGTTAAACATAGCATTTCAAATAAGACGATGTACCAAGATAATGAGATATAAGCATTTCTTATACATGGTATACCTTTCAACTCATTTTAGAATCAAATTATCCTTCATGAATAATTTAAATGTATATTCCTGGAATAGTGATGTTAAAATCATTATAGTCTCAAATGTTAAATAGTCAGGGTAAAGTTGTACTGTTGCATGGCTTACAATAGATTGGCAATTAGGTCTTTGAAAATGATGAACATGCTTTGAAAGCATCAAATAAACAAGCTTTTTATTGGACTATTTTTTATACCAAAATTATTAATCTCATAAGATAGAAACTACTAATATTGTGAGTTTAATTAGTAAAATGTCATTAACGAAATACAAATTTCAAAGTACAATGATTTTTAAATTTATAATGTAGTGAAAGAGAACAAAGTAATTTAGTTAAAAGTTGCTATATTGAAATCTAAGAGTATAGTGTTGTTTTCACCAGATTTCCCTTTAATAAATGGTAATTTTCTATTCTGAAGTATTTAAATTTGAAATAACTCTTTGAATAATTAATGTATAAACTGGTTAATATATACCTCATGATAACATTGTTTCTCTGTGAAGATCTTCTGATAACTATTTGAAAATATAAATAGTACATGCTTTCAGTTTGGGGTGAGGTATGTAAAAAAATGGGATAATTCAAAGAAAAATCTTCCTCACTTAGCAGTTAATTATTTCTCATTAATATAAGAAATAGCTTGTTTAAACAGTAGTCCCCAAATATAGATTTATTACATAAACTCCAAAACAAGAACAACAATGAGTGGAGGATTTTGACAGACAATGTTTTCTTCGGGACCACGATTATTAGGATTGTAGAATATTACTATTTCTATATTTTTGTGCTAAAATTTTATATTCTATATTTCTTATGAATAATAGATTTGAAAAGTATTTCCTTAGTATTGGCATTGAGAAAATTATGGAATGCAACTGTAGAATAACAAATTGTTTAATTTGATTTCTGCATAACAAATAATAGTGTGCCTCTTTTGTCTATAACTTAGTGTTGGTAAGATAATGGTTTCAATCACAAACAAAAGCAATACAGGCTGCATATTTACCTTATCTGTGATATAGTACTATGGATTTTGAAATGTAAAAATATCAACTCTTCAGGGATAGGCAGCAGTATGTGCAAGTTCCTCAGTCTAATACAGACACACACACACACACACACACACACACACACCACACACACACACACACAAACACACACTCTACCCAGGACCAATTTTAACACTGGTTTGCATTCATAGAACTCTTAAAAGACAAATTGCAAATCGATGAGGGATAATCAGAGTTGGTCAAATAGTAAATGTTGGTCAAATAGTAAATCCGTAAGGCATCGTGTTTTCCAATATTCATCCTCCTCCTAAGGACATTGTTTCTTTAATTGATTAAAGGAGGACTTTTGAATGTATTATTTTAGTTCTTACACACACTTCTACACAACATACAAACATACATTTTATGTAGTAAGTTATTGTCAATCATATGATTGAATGTAAGTATTTCTACATTTTTTTTAAAAAAAATTCAATACATATTGATTCAGCCTTTTCTGATACTGGACTCCATGCTAGGTATGAGATCATGAAGGCTAAATGCAAATGAGCACACCTATAATAGAGTTGTCACTATGAAGCTTACAGTTTCAAAAATAATTCATATATTAGTATAATAATTTTCTAAACAATGAGTTGATTATGTTATCTTTTGGAAGAAGTAAGATTTCCATTTTTAGTAATTACATAATCTGTTAGCTATTTAACAATTATGACAAATGACTTGAAGATGATTATAATGAGCTAAGAAAATAAAAATTGAAAGAACAGATCATTTTTTCATTTATAAGCAGCTTGGTCTCTAAAATGCAATTTCAGAAATGAAATAGATTGAATATATTTATTGGTACTATAAATTTTAAAAGTCTTTTTAAGAGATGAAAAGGTGTTAGGTAATATGAAATGAAAATAATAATATTGTAGTAAAAAATAAGACTACAGGAGTCTTAGATTTAAGGATAATCATAGAATTCTATGCCTGCTGTGATTTATTTTTGCATGAATATAAACTATGAAATTCAGTATAGATATCTTGAGATCTTTTTATAAGAGCCCTTGATAAGTGTTGGGAAATAGTAGAATATGCTTTCTTATCTAATAAAATGTAGATAAAAGTTTAGATAAAATTTTGATTGTTTTCCTACTCACTATATGATCAGGCTACTGGATTTTAGATATATATAGTGACTGACTGAGAAAATAACTTTTGTTTTTCAAACATAAGAAGAACTCTTGTCTCCCTGAATAGTTAATGGAATTGGTATAGGGTTTCAAAATGAGCTGTTGCTTTATTTATTTATTTTTTTATTCAAACTTCAGTTTCCATTAACAACAATCTGATCCTCTATACTTTTAATATAGTGAGCACTGGTATAAATCTTGACCTGCTCAGTTGGAAGGAAATGAATTTGATTCCCAGGTCCATTGAACAGTCAAGGTTCAAGAGCACAAGAATAATAAGTTTCAAAATATCAAGATGTTGGGAACAGAACATGTTTGCACTGCTTTTAAGTAGAAGTACACTCAAATGGAAATAAAACTAAGGCACACTAAGAGTTTTACAACTTCCCATACCTTTCAAGACTTAGATGTCTAAGGAATATGTAGAGGTATTGTAAACTCAAAGATTACTATAAAATAATCCTTTAATTTTATTACTTAAAAATAAATGAAAGGTAAGATTCATGCATAAGTGAAATTGCTAGTTTAATAAATGACCTATTTTGGTTCATGGGTAGGACTGAAATTTCCATTATCAATGTAAGATCCTATTAGGGTATTTTTGAACTTTTTTCTTTCCTTTGGTACTAGGGATTGAACCCAGAGATGTTTTATCAGTGAGCTACATCCCCAGCATTTTATAATATATATGTATATATGTAATATAATATATATTATATACCTATGTGTATAATATATAGGCATATATAATATATGTAATATATAGGTATATAATATATATAAGTGTATGTGTGTGTGTGTGTGTGTGTATATATATATATATATATATATATATATATATATATATATATGTTTTTTTAATTTTTAGACAGGGTCTTCCCTAGTACAAGTTGCTGAGGTTGGCCTCAAACTTGTGATCATTCTGTCTCAGCCTCCTGAGTTGTATTTTTGGACTTCTGAAGGACAATAGTTTTTAATTTAATACAAACAATTATTATATATGTTATAACTGCTTATTGTTCACATACTTCAACAACATATTGGGTTGTAAGTTGGAGAAACACACACACATATGTGCATATATATTATATGTGTACATGAGGATTTTATTGGTTATATACACAAGTAAACAAATGAGGTAATAAAATTATGTGGAATTAAACATAAATAATTAATTCTTCACATACTAAAATCCATAAATAGGTATTGCAGGTCTGACAGTGTGGCTTCACAAAGTTATTAGGACCAATCTCTTTTTATCTTTTTTTGCTGCCTTCCAGGAGGCAGAAGGAAGAGGTAAAGGAAAGTAGATAAAAATCACAGCCCCCCAGTTAAGTTTTATTCCTGTAGGACACTTCTAGGATTTCTTCCAATATATTTATTCCACACAAAAAATGTGAAGCAGAAATTGGCCCTGTTTTCAGAAACAACTGCAAAGCAGGCTGGGAAATTAAATGTAATCTTATTCATGTAAGTCAATTGCCAAGGATCTTTCTGTGAAAGAAAGGGAAAAAGTCTAAAATGTGACTAGAGAGCATTTCTTTGTCATTTGTTACAGTACTATGATTTCTTCCTCTCTTTTCTCCCTTCCTACTTTTCTCACTCTCTTTACTTTATTTTTTTCTATTCTTTCTCCTTTCTTACATTCTGAACAAATGAGCAAATAAAGGTGCAACTTCCAAATAACTGACTCAGGTTAACAAGTAACAGATTCAAATAACATATTTATTCTCACTCCAAATTCCATGTCTTTTAAAACATGACTCATAAGTTATCTCATCTAAAGTAACACATAAAGCAGTCTGTCAAATAAGTCATTTCATCTAAAGTAAGAAACATAAAGCTATTTGAGGTTAAAATGTACAGTGCTGTGTTTCTAGAAATTTAAAATTTTAAGTACTTACATTTAACAAAAAAGTCGACAATATCTCTAAGTAGGACATTATGTGTTGTAAATGACAAAAACATAGAACAGAGATTATGGAATTAGTGTGAACTTCAGAGGTAGTAGGTAGGGACTGGATGGAGGCAGCAGTGAGACACATACCATGAGGATAGTTTCTTCATGAATTTGAGTCAGGTTGAATGGTAGAAGGATGAAGGATCACAGAGAAAATGATAATTCTGAAGTCTCAATGTCAGGTTCCTGGAAGACTGGGCATTAGGAGGGATGATGAGAAAAAGACAAGAGGGCCCAGGGGAACAACTGCTAAGGCTCACATAGAGGTATCAGGAAAGAAAGACAGCTGGAGCCATATAGCATATATCTGAGTTGATACAACACCTACGAAAATGATACTTTTGCATGAAAGCTGAAAAAGTAGTGCAGTTGGGAGTTCTTTCATGTACTGTGAATCATCATTGCCTTTTCTGCAGGCATATGAACACTCTGCTGTGGGACTCAAACTATCAATTTTTTACAAAGCAGTAGCCAGGTTGTGGTTACAGAAGAATGTTAAACAGAGGAATAGCAAGATGCTTAAAATCATTGTGTGAGAACACATTCCCCATTGTCTGACTATAATGGTTTCTGGAGGATTGGAAATGCTTCATTTACATTATTTTGGAGACTAAGGACATATTTTTCTTTCTAAGAAACTGAAGTTCTTTGGAGAATAAGCCAGCTGTTTCAAGTGAATCTTCAAACTACTTGGAAAATAAAAATGCATTTTTTGCCAGTGTTATGATTTGAATGTGTGGTGTCTCCAAAAGCTCTCGTGTGAGAAAAAGCAAGAAGGTTTAGGAGAGAAATGATCAGCCCATGAGAACCTTAATTCAATCAGTGATTTGATTCCCCTGATGGGATTTACTGAGTGCTGACTGAAGGCAGGTAGGCTGTGGCTGGAGGAGGTGGGTCATTGGGGGTGTTTCTTTGGGGTATGTGTTCTGTATGTAGTGAGTGGAGTCTCTTTCTCTGTTTCTTTATCATCATGTGAGCTGCTCCCCTCTGCCATACTCTCCTGTCATAATGTTCTGCCTCACCTTCAGCTTTGAGGAATGGAGATGGCTGTTTATGGACTGAGACCTCTGAAACTGTGAGCCCCCAAAATTAACATTTCCTCCTCTAAAATTGTTTGTCAGGTCTTACTTACAGGAGATAAAAATCTGGCAAAACAGCAGAAATATTGTTATCTACCATTTCTATTATTTTAGCTAAAAGTATCTTTGTTTTCTTTTAAAATTATCTGCTTGACAATCCATTTGACACTCATCATTTGTTATAGTTTGATAAGCATTTGTGTAACAATTTGCTGTGTATTATTAACACCTACACACACACACATATATATATATATATATATATATATATATATATATATATATATATAACTATGCCACATTAGAGTTATTTTCTAATGTAAAGCCACAAAACATGTCATAAAAATTTTCTCATTTTTATAGTGTTCAGTCCATTATGTGAAAATAGTGAGTTGTAATATTATTTAATGACCTAGAAGTTATATGATTAGAAAGGTAAATGTTTTTAAGAAACAATGCACAACTTAAAATATGGAATTTATTTTAAGAAGATGAAAAAAATATAATTTTTAGAAGAAGATACATCAATTTGTGGGGGAATTATTCAATGAGATTTAAGAAAAGAATCTGCTCAGATAAATTACTAAAATTTATAGATAATTGGTAAAAAAGAAGTATGATAAAAATGAAATTCTCAATATAATTATCAGAAAAACATTTTTAGGGAAAATGAGTTATAAAATAATTTTACACTAGGATGTCAGAAGGCAAATATACATTAACAATATGAGATCTACCTAGTAAAATTTTCTTTAAGTTTCTGACATTGGGATAGAAGATGAAGGGAACAATGTTATACTTCAGAATTTAGAAAAGGAAATAAAGGCCATACTGCTCAGGATTTAAGTTTTCTCACTTAATCTGGTATTTTTGTAGAATATCAAGTTGGATTTTATAAAAGATCAAAATAATTTTATATCTAAACATTTTACACACATTTTAGTATGAATATTAATGAAAAAATGGGTCCTTTGTAGTCATAAAAACTTTTAAGAGCATATGTGTTACCTAAACACCTGAAAAAAAAAAAAAAAACAATTTAGGGAGGGAAAGTTTATTTTAGCTCATGGTTTCAGAGATTTAATCCATTTTTGGCCAACTCTATTGCTGTGGGCTCAGAGTGAGGCAGAATATCATGGCTAATGGGCACAGCAGAGAGAAAGTGCTTACTTCTGGAATCCAGGATATAGATACAGAAAGGGGGAAGGTCTTCAAGAAAGAAAATGCCTTTTAGGGCATACCCCCAATGACCTACTTCCTTCCATCATGGCCCAGCTATCTAAAGTTTCCACCCAGTTGTCCATTCAAACTAGAATGGACTGACTGGGTTATAGCTTTCATGATACAGTCATTTTACCTGTTAATATTCCTGCATCAACACAGGAGCTTTTGGAGGACACCATATATCCTAACCATAACAGAATAAAAACTAAAATGATAACATATTTCCAAATGAAATTGCTTTCTGTTATGTGAATTAGTAACTATGCCAGCTGCTTCAACTCACTTTGGATGTTCCATCTTTCATGCCTACAATACAATCCACTCTTCATGGAAGTAAAAGAAGTTCTTCACAAAATCACCAATTTAATCATGGCTCTCTTAATCCGTTTTGCATTGCTATAACAAAATATCTGAGGCTGGATAACTTATGAAGTAAAATGATTTATTTGGTTCATATTTCTGGTCACTACCAGTTTCAAATATCACGCAGCTGTGTCAAAACATGATAGAGAAATGGAAAAGGAAATGGCTGCGCACAGAAGGGCAAGTGTGTAGGAGAGCAGGCCAAGGCAGTTCAGCTTGATTTATAAAAATCAATTTGTATAGGAACGAATCCAGTCCTATGGGATCTAATCTATTGCAACACTACCACAGAGAGCACCAAGCTTCAAGCATTAGAGCCTTTGAGGAGTAAACTATATCTAAGCATAGCAGTGACCTTTGCATCCAGAATGAAAAGTAACACCAAAGGCTTCCTAATTTTGCCTCTCCTGATGAAATCACCTTATCTGACCTTAGTCATCCTGTGTCACTTCTCAGTTGTTTCATAAATGCAATTCCCATAGTGTTCATTTATAACTTACCTTCAGACTCTGGTAAAGCTGTTCTCTTTTTCTCCATATTTCTTTACTACATTTATTTCTTTGGTACCCTCCTTCCACTCTGTTCTTATAAAATATCTTCTTGGAAGGCTTCCCACACTATATTCTAAATGTTAATCCAAATATTTTTAATGTGTTCTTGTGATGTCCATCTACATAGCTCTCTTGCTGAATTTTCATGCTATAGTTTGATGTTCAATATACTATATTGATTTGTACTCTCAACAATTTGCTATGAGACTGGGCAATAGTAAGTATTCCAAAAAAATATTGGATAAAAGTTTTAATAAATTTGACAATTGCTAATTTATTAAATGTATACAAAAGGGGATTGAAGTATGATATAAATAAAGCTACATCACAGAATTATATTAAATTAGATCAACTTTCATATACATTTCCAGAAATTATTTCTTCTTAATTTAAGCATGTCATTCTTAAATATAGCTTATTTTGTTACTGATGTTTTCAATATCCTGAATTTAAAATTCCAGTAGTATTATTATAATTCATTAAAATTTTACATTAGATCAATTTAGATATTGATTTAGATTTGTGTCACTTTTACTTTTAAAATTTCCTCATATTATATTTTGTCCATATATTCTAGTATTTGTCTAAGCATTCTGAAACCTTGTCTCTAGAAAACTAATTAACACTCACTTCTCAGTACGAAGTATCATACATACTTGGAAGGTATTGCCATGCTATATAATTCTATGTGTGTCTGTATGGGAAAGAAAGAAAACTGCCCGGGTAAGCATTCTCAGAATGGGTTTGGGGGCTTGGATGTAGCTTAGTGGCAGAGTACTTGCTAATTTTGTAAGTGTCCCTGAGTTTGATCTTCAGCACTGCAAAAACAAAAACAAACAAAAAGCATTCTTAGAATTGATAAATTAATTCTAATTGTTTGGGGATTGAACAACTTATACAATTATTTCATTGGATGTTATATGCCCAACTAGCCTTAATCTTGTCATGCCATAAAGTTAATGAATACAGTATAAGAACAACTTTATTTAGAATATCTACTGCAAGTTGAAGGCTTCCCAAGATTACCTCGTAATAGTTCAAAAGGAGGACTCACACAATTCATTCAAAGGGTATTATACTCACTGTTACAGTTTATTTATTTTATTTTATTGAGAGAGAGAGAGAGAGAGAGAGAGAGAGAGAGAGAGAGAGAGAATTTTTTAATATCTATTTTTTAGTTTTCGGCAGACAAAACATCTTTGTTTGTATGTGGTGCTGAGAATCGAACCCGGGCCGCACGCATGCCAGGCGAGCATGCTACCGCTTGAACCACATCCCCAGCCCTGTTACAGTTTATTGAGTAAAGAAATGCAGTTTAAAAATCAGCCAAGGCAAAAGACATGGAGAAGAGTCCTCTAAACTTCTGCTCCCAGTTACCATCTTCTAGTGAATTTGGGGACACTGCTATCTTTCCTGAAAATGATGTGCAATGTTGGCATCGAGTATCTGCAACCAAAGAATCTCACTGAGACCTTGATGTCCTGTCTCTCATTGAAGCTGAATCACATAGACATAGTTTACAACCAACATGGCTGACCTTTTGTTTCCAGTATTGCTATAGGTAGATGAGTAACCACATAGACCAAAGTTTCACTCTGAGTCACATGGTTAGAGGATCTAGCACAGTACAGCCCAAGTATACCAGGTAAAGAAGAATGCTCTTATGAGGAAGGGCATTCCTGTGGCCTAAAGGAGACTCCCAGGTGCTAAGGACAAAGGCCAGAACTCTCTCTGAGTAAGCTTAAACATTTCTACACACATACACACACACACACACAGCCTTTGAAAAATGAAATATGAATAATTCCTGCTGCTTTCACATAAAAAATACTAAATGTTTTTGTGACTGAGGATATCTTCTTATTTCTTTCTTTATAAATGAATGCAATTAGTTTGAGATAAAATAAAACAATGAGATGGAGCTTTCTTTGCCTATTCTTTTTATGAAGAAAATGGAGTGGTATTAATAGAAATGTTAATTTTGTACTTAGCAAAAAAATAATAATAATTTTTAACTATCCTGAATTAAGGCTTAAGGCAGTATAGTATACAGCTCAACTTCTGAGGTTGGAATTTCAACTTAAAATTTATAGTGTATGGAATGAAACAGACTGTAAAATGCACGTACCATATATAGGAAATAAGAAAAATGTTATGAAACTCGGGCTCATAGTGAGTAACTATAGTTCTCTTGGTTACGAATGTGACAGGAAAGAGGATAAACTGCCAGCCAGAATTTAGTTTTTTGACTGTGTACTTCTCCATCTTGCAAACATAGAAATATATTTTGCCATTTTTGATTTAACCATAGTTCATGGAACTAAGGAACAGCGCCTTTCCCCCACAGTGAAAGTAATGATTTGTTTAATGTACTTTTCCTTCGGTTGGCCGAATGAATTTGAGGAATGAATGGTAAAGTGTATAATGCATTCTTTATAAAATAGTGTTCCTGACACTAAAAAGGAACAGAATAAATAACACGAGTGTTTCATAAATACATTAAGGCCCAAGAAATAATTTGCAGTATTATCTTTTTGATTAATTAATAGGACACATACATTTCTCAAAACACATCTAAACTCAGCTGCAATTTTTCAGCAACTAAAATGACTTAAAAACTGTTAATATGTGGATAAATTATCATGCTTAAATAATGAATAAATGCACTTACATTTAATTCAGCTGTTGACAAGTGAGTACTTGCCAGTCTATTGTTTCCTTATCATATTATTGTTTAGTCTTTATTTTCCTCGTTTCTATGTTTATTTGATGATATTTTTGGTAGTGATTTCCTTTGCATTTTTCTTTATCATTTGTATTTATTTTAGGTATGCCGCAGCCCGGCTGGCTGGGCAAAATAACCGGGGGGTGACGAATAACTTGTGTACATTGATGCAGCAGGAATAAGAGCCGTTTATTGTAGGATCTGAGTGATATTTATACATTTTACACAGCTTATCTAATTAGCATAAAATAGATACAGCAGTCAACCAATAAGGAATCTCCACACTTAATGGCTCGCTTTTGTTACTTCACAAACCACTCCCTCTGGCATTTGGCCAGGCGCCATCCAGACTTGTTTACAGACTGTAACATTTCTCTGGCAAAATACCAGGTGCCATCCTGACTTGTTTACAGACCTTAACATAGGTATACTTTGAAGTTTTCTTGAGGTTCATTTAAAATATCTTGTGGTTATAATCTACTTCAAATCAATAACAAATTAACTTCAATTGCCTAGAAAAACATTGTTCTTTCATTACCACTACACAGTCTGTGTTCTTATATTCAGCAGTTGCTTCTTGCTTTTTTTTAAATTAACATTGTGCATTTGTTAAAAAAAAATGTTACCTTTTAACATTTATGTTGAGGTTAGAAGTAATTTATACAGGGCTTTTACAGTGTTGCTCTATTCTGCCTGTGTGTGTATATTAACCTTTTCCTATGTGATTAATGCTTCTGTGCTGCTCTTCAGCGTCCTTCTAGTTTGAAGAACTCCTTCAAGCATTTCTGGAAAGCCAGGTCTGGTGGTGATGAACTCCACCTGTTTTTGCTTTTTCCATCAATTTAAAAGAATGATTTTATTGGATATGCTATATTTTTTGTTGTTGTTGCTGCTGGCAGTTTTTCTTTTTCAACTCTTTGAATATATCATCCCACTGTCCTGGTTGGCAAAGTTTGCACTGAAACATTTGTTCATACTTTTGTGGAATTTCCCTTATACGTGATGAGTCACATTTTGTACTTTGTCTATGGATTAATTCAAATAGTTGAACCTTTTATTTTTCCCCTTTGGTGATACTGGGGATTGAACCCAGGGCCTTGTGCATGCAAGGCAAGCACTTTACCAACTAAGCCATATTCCCAATCCTTGAAAACACTTTTAATGTGAAGACCAATATTAAGTGTTTTGCTAAGATTAAATTTTCCCTTCTGTATCAGACCTAATCAGAACAATATTAGTTTGTGTTTTTGACAACTATTTTTCAAACATAAAAGTTATACTGCATAACTTCACAAAATGTATGTATAGCTCAAAATCATGCTACATTTTAATTTATGCCTATTTACTTTTGCTATTTTTTGTAGGTATGTTAAATTCTGTTTCTTACACGAAGGGGACACAATTTTAAATTATTTTTTTCTGAGATACATTGGAATATAGTAAAGTGTTTTTATGCTCCCTTTGTAGTTGTACCATCTCCTCTCTCCAAACTCCACTAATAGACTCATATTACAGGAAGAGAATTTTAATAATCTTTCCTATTATTTTTATCTTATTGTAATTTTTACTTTTGATACTTCTTCAAATAACATACAGGTTTCCTGAGAGTGACTAATGTATATGCCTATTCATATTGATATCTCTAGCAAGGAAATATTCATTCTTTAAATAATTTTTGGATAAATTATTTATTCAAATTAGAGTGGTGCATGTGGATTCCTTATCTCCTTTCTGATATTATTTAAACTTTTTTTCATTTTTACTAATTTGGAACTTAGATTTGTCATGGCTCAATTATTTATTTATTTGTTTACTTACTTTCTATTTCCTCCCTTTTTGAATCAAAACATTTTCATTCTTTTTTTCATTCTTTGTGTTAATTGATATAATTTTTAAAACAGTCCTATGAAGGTTATATTATCATACCTATTTTCATGACAATGGAAGCATAAGTAACATTCTCAAGATCACAGATCTAGTGAATGTTAGACTTACGATCTGATATTTGTCAACTAGCCCACAGAATTTATGTTCTTTGTGATTATGTTATACTTGCTCACATTGACTTTTTAAACTAAAATCTAATTGAAATTTTGATATTTTCTTTAATCTTAATGTAATTCAGAAAAATGTTTTGTTTCATTTTACTAAGCGGCATTATATTATTTGAGTGGGGCAGGCAAAGAAACAGATTAATGAAGTACAAAACTTACCTTTTTTTGTATATAGTTAGTTAACTTTTAATAAGTATATACAATTGTAAGTGCATGACTGAAATTCTAATTTTAGAACACTTTTCTTATGTGAACAATGACCTTCATGCTCAATTTCAGTTTATCCTGCTCTTACACTTTGTATAAAGCAATTACTGAACTATATTCTGTCTGTGAAGTTCTGCCTGTTCAATAAATTAAATATACTTATAAGTATATTTCACCAAGTCTTTTTGATTTGATTTCTTTCACTTATCATATTTTGGAAATATGTATATGTTATTATATCATGAAATTTCTCATAAAAAGAGAACAAAATGAAATTGTGGATTTGAGAAGCACAATAATGGAAATTTAAAGAAATCACTATAGACATCAATGGTAGAATTGAACTGACAAAATAAAGAATAAATGATCATAAAGATAAATCAGAGCACAGAGCAAAAAGAATAAAAAGAATAAAAAGTAATGAAGCCTCAGAGAAATGTGGGATACCATTAAGCACAGCATCATGCATGTAATGGGTATAATGGAAGAGAGCAAAAGGAGAAGACAGAGTATTTTTTATTTTTTATTTATTTCTTTATTTTTTTTTCCGTGTAGTTCTTTTTTTTTTTTTAATTTTATTTTTTTATTGGTTGTTCAAAACCCTACAAAGCTCTTGACATATCATATTTCATACATTAGCATACATTAGCTTCAAGTGAGTTATGAACTCCCTTTTTTACCCCAAGTACAGATTGCAGAATCACATGGGTTACACATCCACATTTTTACATAATACCATAATAGTAACTGTTATATTCTGCTACCTTTCCTATCCTCTACTATCCCCCCTCCCCTCCCCTCCCATCTTCTCTCTCTACCCCTTCTACTGTAATTCATTTCTCACCTTGTTTATTTTCCCATTCCACTTACAACCTCTTATATGTAATTTAGTATAACAATGAGGGTCTCCCTCCGTTTCCATGCAATTCCCCTTTTCTCTCCCTTTCCCTCCCACCTCATGTCTCTGTTTAATGTTAATCTTTTCTTCCTGCTCTTCCTCCCTGCTTTATTCTTAGTTGCTCTCATTATATCAAAGATGACATTTGGTATTTGTTTTTTAGGGATTGGCTAGCTTCACTAAGCATAATCTGCTCTAGTGCCATCCATTTCCCTGCAAATTCCAAGATTTTGTCATTTTTTAGTGCTGCGTAATACTCCATGGTGTATAGATGCCACATTTTTTTTAATCCATTCATCCATTGAAGGGCATCTGGGTTGGTTCCACAATCTAGCTATTGTAAATTGTGCTGCTATGAACATCGATGTGGCAGTATCCCTGTAATACGCTCTTTTAAGGTCTTCAGGGAATAGTCCGAGAAGGGCAATAGCTGGGTCAAATGGTGGTTCCATTCCCAGCTTTCCCAGGAATCTCCATACTGCTTTCCAAATTGGCCGCACCAATTTGCAGCCCCACCAGCAATGTACAAGAGAACCCTTTTCCCCACATCCTCGCCAGCACTTGTTGTTGTTTGATTTCATAATGGCTGCCAATCTTACTGGAGTGAGATGGTATCTTAGGGTGGTTTTGATTTGCATTTCTCTGACTGCTAGAGATGATGAGCATTTTTTCATGTACTTGTTGATTGATTGTATGTCCTCCTCTGAGAAGTTTCTGTTCAGGTCCTTGGCCCATTTGTTGATTGGGTTATTTGTTATCTTATTGTTTAATTTTTTGAGTTCTTTGTATATTCTGGATATTAGGGCTCTATCTGATGTGTGAGGAGTAAATATTTGTTCCCATGATGTAGGCTCCCTATTTACTTCTCTTATTGTTTCTCTTGCTGTGAAAAAACTTTTTAGTTTGAGTAAGTCCCATTTGTTGATTCTTGCTATTAACTCTTGTGCTATGGGTGTCCTATTAAGGAATTTGGAGCCCGACCCCACTATATGTAGATCGTAGCCAACTCTTTCTTCTATCAGACGCAGAGTCTCTGATTTGATATCAAGGTCTTTGATCCATTTTGAGTTAACTTTTGTGCATGGTGAGAGGAGGGGGTTCAGTTTCATTTTGTTGCATATGGATTTCCAGTTTTCCCAACACCATTTGTTGAAGATGCTATCCTTCCTCCATTGCATGTTTTTAGCCACTTTATCAAATATAAGATAGTCGTAACTTTGTGGATTGGTCTCTGTGTCCTCTATTCTGTACCATTGGTCCACCCGCCTGTTTTGGTACCAGTACCATGCTGTCTTTGTTACTATTGCTCTGTAATATAGTTTGAAATCTGGTATCGCTATACCGCCTGATTCGCACTTCCTGCTTAGAATTGCTTTTGCTATTCTGGGTCTTTTATTTTTCCATATGAATTTCATGATTGCTTTATCTATTTCTACAGCAATGCCTTTGGGATTTTGATTGGCATTGCATTAAACCTATATAGAACTTTTGGTAATATCGCCATTTTGATGATGTTAGTTCTGCCTATCCATGAACAGGGTATATTTTTCCATCTTCTAAGATCTTCTTCTACTTCTCTCTTTAGGGTTCTGTAGTTTTCATTGTATAAATCTTTCACCTCTTTTGTTAGGTTGATTCCCAAGTATTTTATTTTTTTTGAGGATATTGTGAATGGAGTGGTTTTCCTCATTTCCATTTCAGAAGTTTTGTTGCTGATATACAGGAATGCCTTTGATTTATGCGTGTTGATTTTATATCCTGCTACTTTGCTGAATTCATTTATTAGTTCTAGTAGTTTTTTTGTAGACCCTTTTGGGTCTTCTAGGTATAAAATCATGTCATCCGCAAATAATGATAATTTAAGTTCTTCTTTTCCAATTTTTATGCCTTTAATTTCTTTTGTCTGTCTAATTGCTCTGGCCAGTGTTTCGAGAACTATATTGAATAGAAGTGGTGATAGAGGGCATCCCTGTCTTGTTCCAGATTTTAGAGGGAATGCCTTCAATTTTTCTCCATTCAGAATGATGCTAGCCTGAGGCTTAGCATAGATAGCTTTTACAATGTCAAGGTAATTTCCTGTTATCCCTAGTTTTTCTAATGTTTTGAACATAAAAGGATGCTGTATTTTGTCGAATGCTTTTTCTGCGTCTATCGAGATGATCATATGGTTCTTATCTTTAAGTCTATTGATGTGGTGAATAACATTTATTGATTTCCGTATATTGAACCATCCTTGCATCCCAGGGATGAATCCTACTTGATCATGGTGCACAATTTTTTTGATGTGCCTTTGTATCCGATTCGCCAGAATTTTATTGAGGATTTTTGCATCTAGGTTCATCAGGGATATTGGTCTGTAATTTTCTTTCTTTGAGGTGTCTTTGTCTGGTTTCGGAATCAACGTGATGTTGGCCTCATAGAATGAATTTGGAAGAGCTCCCTCTTTTTCTATTTCCTGAAATAACTTGAAAAGTATTGGTATTAATTCTTCTTTAAAAGTTTTGTAAAACTCCGCTGTATACCCATCCGGTCCTGAGCTTTTCTTGGTGGGTAGTCTCTTGATTGCTTCTTCAATTTCCTCCATTGATATTGGTCTGTTCAAATTGTGTGTATCCTCCTGACTCAGTCTGGGCAAATCATATGTCTTAAGAAATTTATTGATGTCTTCACTATCTTCTATTTTATTGGAATATAGGTTTTCAAAATAATTTCTAATTGTCTTCTGTATTTCTGTAGCATCTGTTGTGATATTGCCTTTTTCATCCCGTATGTTAGTAATTTGAGTTCTCTCTCTTCTTCTCTTCGTTAGCATGGCTAAGGGTCTGTCAATCTTGTTTATTTTTTCGAAGAACCAACTTTTAGTTTTGTTGATTTTTTCAATAGTTTCTTTTGTTTCAATTTCGTTGATTTCCGCTCTGATTTTAATTATTTCTTGCCTTCTGCTGCATTTGCTGTTGTTTTGTTCTTCCTTTTCCAGGGCTTTGAGATGAAGTGTGAGCTCATTTATTTGTTGGTTTTTCTTTTTTTTGATGAATGACCTCCAGGCGATGAATTTCCCTCTTAAAACTGCTTTCATTGTGTCCCATAGATTCCGATAAGTTGTGTCTGTATTTTCATTTATCTCTAAGAATTTTTTGATTTCCTCCTTTATGTCTTCTGTAACCCATTGATCATTCAGTAACATATTGTTCATTTTCCATGTGATATAGGATTTTCCCATCCTTCTTTTATCATTGATTTCCAGTTTCATTCCATTATGATCAGATAAAATGCATGGTATTATCTCCACCCCTTTATATTTACTGAGGTTTGCCCTATGGCATAATATATGGTCTATTTTTGAGAAGGATCCATGTGCTGCTGAGAAAAAAGTATATCCACTTGATGATGGTTGATATATTCTATATACGTCAGTTAAGTCTAGGTTATTGATTGTGTTATTTAGATCTATAGTTTCTTTATTCAACTTTTGTTTGGAGGATCTGTCCAATGGTGAGAGAGGTGTGTTGAAGTCACCCATAATTATTGTATTGTGGTCTATTTGATTCTTGAACTTGAGGAGAATTTGTTTTATGAACGTCGCAGCACCATTATTTGGTGCATAAATATTGATAATTGTTATGTCTTGTTGGTGAATGGTTCCTTTTAACAGTATATAATGGCCTTCCTTATCCCTTTGGATTAACTTAGTCTTGAAGTCGATTTTGTTCGATATGAGGATGGCCACACCTGCTTGTTTGCGAGGACCGTGTGCATGGTATATTTTTTCCCAACCTTTCACCTTCAGCCTGTGTATGTCTTTTCCTGTCAGATGTGTCTCCTGGAGGCAGCATATTGTTGGATTTGTTTTTTTAATCCATGTTACCAGTCTATGTCGCTTTATTGGAGAGTTTAAACCATTAATGTTCAGAGTTACTATTGCTATATGGTTTGTACTTCCATCCATGTTTGATTATTTGTCTCTCTCTCTTTTTTTTTTTTTTAAATTTAGTTTATTTCTCCATGATTAGCTTTCCCCCCTCTGTCAGTCTTTACTGGGGCACTTCCCACTGTTGGCTTTGGTTATTGTTTCTCATTTCTTCCTCGTGTAGTGTTTTGCTCAAGATATTCTGCAATGCTGGTTTTCTGGCTGCAAATTCTTTTAGCTTTTGTTTATCATGAAAGATTTTTATTTCATTGTCGTACCTGAAGCTTAATTTTGCTGGATACAGAATTCTTGGTTGGCATCCATTGTCTTTCAGTGTTTGAAATACGTTGTTCCAGGATCTTCTCGCTTTCAGTGTCTGAGATGAAAAATCCGCTGTTAACCTTATTGGTTTACCCCTGAATGTAATCTGCCTCCTTTCTCTTGTAGCTTTTAATATTTTCTCTTTGTTCTGTATATTGGATATCTTCATAACAATGTGTCTTGGCGTTGGTCTACTTTGATTTTGTATGCTCGGTGTTCTGTATGCATCTACAATTTGTATATCTGTTTCCTTTTTTATTTCTGGAAAGTTTTCTGTAATTATTTCATGTAGTAGATTACACATTCCCTTGGTTTGAATCTCTGTGCCTTCCTCTATCCCGATCACTCTTAAATTTGGTTTTTTAATGTTATCACATATCTCTTGGATGCTTCTCTCGTGATTTTTAACCAGCCTATCAGAGTTGGCTAGACTCTTTTCAAGATGATATATTTTGTCTTCATTATCTGACGTTCTGGCTTCTACTTGCTCCACTCTGTTAGTGATACTCTCATTTGAGTTTTTAATTTGGTTTATAAGTTCCTTCATTTCTAAGATTATTGTCTGATTCTTTTTTATAATCTCTATCTCCTGATAAAGATGCTTAACTTCTTCTTTTATCTGTTTTTGTAATTCGTTCTCAATGTGTTCTTTTGCTGCTTGAATTTGCTGTCTCGTATCCTCTTTAAGGTTCCATTCCATCTGTCTAAGGTATTCCTTGAGGTCTTTATATGACCATTTTTCTGATGAATCTATATTCTCCTGGATATTTAGGCCTTCCTGCATTGTTTGTACTCCTTTCCTTCCTTGCTTTTTCATATTGCTTCTTGTTCTGTTTGACTACTGAGTTGTTGATTACTCCTATAAATTTATTTGCTGCTTGGGAGGAAAGGTATTATAGGGGGAGGGAATAAGTCACCAAAGAGAATGAGAGTAAGCAGGCAGAATTCAAGGAAGGGGGAATATGAGAATTGAAAATAAATGCAAAGACAGAAGAAAAGAAGAGAGAGAGAAAGGAAACAGAAAATTAAAAAGAATTAAAAAGAAATCATAATTGCAATAATAAAAATGAAAATTAGTATTAAAAAATAAGATAAAATGAATTAAAAAAAATTTGGAGAAAACAACAACAAAAACAAAACAAAACCAATAAAAAAAAATTTTTAATACATGCAGTCTTTTAGACTCATCAATTCAGATTGTTAACTACAATTCTGGTATGAGAGAGATCATCCATAGTGTGAATAAAACAGGAGACCAGAGAAAAGAAAAAAAAAAAAATACATGCAGTCTTAGAGTTCGATTCACTATTCTTCCAGTAGGTGGAGCTGTGCCCACCGGGCCACGCTTCTCCTCTCAGTAGGCGGGAGCCAATCGCTGTGCAGCAGCTCTTCCTCCTGGACTGGGCGGGTCTCTAATCCTGAGTGCACCGGTGATGCTCACCACAATATTGGCTACACACCAAGTCTGCTGTTCCTGTGAGCCCTGTTTTCAAGAACGCCTGGGCACATTCTCCCTGTTTGCCATTCCCTTGGACCCTAAGTTTGTAGAGCTTGGGGCTGAGAACCCCCAGCGAATTTGCTTGCCCTCTGGTAGCCACGCCCCTGGAAGCTGGTGCAAGAGACCTCAGTTGTCAGCACTGGTGATAGCGGTAGCCGGAATTCCGCGCCGCGGGTCCCGCGCCACTCCTGATTCCCCTGTGCAAGAGCCGGGCGGGCGGGGCTTTTAGCAACACCCGGCTGGCGGGGACTGTCCACAGGAGCGCGGGGTTGGGGGTTGGGGTGGTTGTTTCCAGTGCCGAACTGCCAAAGGCGGCTCACAGAGCTGGGAAGGCAGGACCCAGCCTTCCGTATGCTCGCTGCAATGTGTGAGCAGTGGTTTTTCGGCTGGGCCGGCGGGACTGCGCCCCAGTAGGAGCTGTTTACACGAGCGCGGCGGGGCAGGGGTGGGGGGTGGGGGTCGTTGTTCACAGCACCGAGCCGGCGGGGGGGAGGGGGTGATCGGAGGGGGTGGTCGTTTGCAGCGACGAGCCGCCTCTGCGCTAGGCCGGCTAGGGCCCAAGCAGGCTGTGGCCGTTTGTAAGTAGGCTGCAAAGTGTGGGCAGCAGTGGGAGTTCGGCGTTGGCCGTGAGTTCCTGCTGAGTTTCACTCGCTGAGATTCACTCGTCTGAGACAAAGTGACCCCTCTAATAGACTTACTAATTCCCGGCAGGTCTCCTTTCTGCGGAATTTTGCTAGAAGTCCCTCAGCAGGCCGTATGCAGGTGAATTAGTGGTCCTCTCTGCTCCCGTTCCTGCGGAGGCATTGAAAGTGCTGCCTCCTTGCCGGCAGCCATGTTGGGTCCTCCAGAGTATTTTTTTAAATACTTGCTGAGAGCTAGGTACAGACAGGGTCTCACCAAATTGCTTATGGTCTTACTAAGTTTCTGAGGCTGGCTTTGAACTTGAAATCCTCCTAATTCAGACTCCTGAGTTGCTGGAACTACAGGAAGGTGCCACCACATTTGGCTAAACTGTGTACTTTAAATAGTCAAAATGCATATGTAAATTATATTCCAATGAAACTGTTTCTATTTATTTATTTATTTATTTATTTGGTACTGGAGATTTAACCCAGGGCTGCTTAACCCCAGAGCCATATCCCCAGCTCTTTTTTCTTTTTATTTAGAGACATGGTCTCACTAAGTTGCTTAGGGCCTCACCAAGTTGACGAGGCTGGCTTTGAACTTGCAATTCTCTGGCCTCAGCCTCTGGAGCCGCTGGGATTACAAGTGTGCATCACCTCACCTGGCTTGATTTTAGATTTTAAAAAAGCAATACTTGTTTACATTTTTTAGATTGTACAGGAATCTACATTGCTGTCATCCATTTACCATTGGAAGAACATTTTCTTTGTTTCCATTTTTAGATTATCATGAATAATGTGTCTGTGCAAATTTGCTCTAGTTTCTGTGTGAAGATGTATTTTTATTTTTATGACTTAAAAGTCAGATTTTTGAGCATCTAGTTGGTGTATGTTTTACACTCTAAGAGATTTTCTTAATGAGCCTGTATTCAACGACAGCATATGAGACTTCCAGATTTTGCCATGCACTGGCATACCAACCCCAGGCATAATCAGTCTTTTTTTTTTTTTTTAATCATGTTAGTCACTCTGAGATATGCTAAGTGTCAGGTAGTATGTCCTTGTGGTTTCAATTTGCATTTTCCTAGTGACTAGTAAACAATGAACAACTTTTTGTGCATTTACTAAGCATTTGTAGAACTTTTTATTTAAATATTCTCCCATTTTAAAATCATGTAAATTTTCTTATTGAGTTTTTTAGTGTTCTTTATATACAACTTTTATCAGATAAAATTTGTAATCTTTTCCCAGTATGTGAATGGTCTTTTTTGCTTTCTTAATGCTATCATTATAGAACAACATTCCTAAATTTTATAACTCACCAGGAATTTGGATGTATGGAGGTTAATACATGGACTAAAATTAATATGAAAATTGAAGGCATAAAATTTTTAAAATAATTAAATATTTAGTTGGATGTTTTGATTCAATGTAAGTATAATTATAAGTTGCTGGCAACAAAATTCCTGAATCTACTGTTAGTATTCATGACAGCTTAAAAATGGAGATTTTTCTCTATAGCTACTTTGTTGACAATTCTTCATCTGCTAAGGAGATGTACAAAGCATAGAGAGAACAGGAAGTTCTGAAAATTATGAATACTTTATCAATCCTGATTCTAGGGATACATCTCTATCATGTTGAATGACTGAAAAGAAAAGAATATCAGAAAATATCTCAATTTAAAATACTGAAATTTTAACCTCCTAGTTATTAACATCGATCTCAATCCATCATGTTTATTGAATGAATAGTATAAGTTTGAAAAGATGTATAAGTAGATGAATTGGTGATGGCCACTGAATAGAACACAAAACCTTCAGTGCTCAATGCATCTATTGAACCACTTGAAAGAGAAAGACTTGGAAATAATTCAGGTATATAATTGAGCCTTATTTTTCATATTTTCTAAAACTATTCAGTGAGTTTTTCTCTTTAAATGTCTTCTCTATTCATGATCTTGTATTTGATTAGTTCTGGCATTACTGAGTTGCAATTGCTTTTCAAGAGTCACAAAGAGCTATTAGAGGATTGAGAAAGCAAGTGAGGGAAAGGCCCTTCCAGAAAGGTGAATAAGGGTCTAATTGGTACAATTATCCTCGGCAAGTCAGATTTCATCTGCAAATTGATATCGAAATAATGTTACATCCTCTAACTGTACAAAGAGCCACAGTTTTTAAAAATATACACACATATATATATACATATATATATACAAACATATATATTTTATAATATTGATTTTTATAAGGCAATGCTGTGAAATATAAAGGACACTAACTATATACTAACATTTAATTATTTGAATAAGAATATACTATTTGCTGAGAACTCATAAAATTGCATCAACATTGATTCTTTAAAAAAAAGTTTTAGTTGTATATGGACTCAATGATTTTATTTGTTTTTATGTGGTTCTAGAATTGAACCCAGTGCCTCACACTTATGAGACAAGTGCTCTACCACTGAGCTATAACTCTAGCCCCTCAATATTGATTCTTTAAATGTAATGTGCTACAGAATTGTGTGATTTAGTAAAGTATGAAGTTATAATTAATTCTTGATGTCCCAAAGACTGATAACACTTCATATTAACTGGATTTTTGTATTAAATTACCTGTCTTATTGATTTATTCTCCACACAGGTCATAACTCTGCCCTCACTTCTTTACTTATGGTGAAACTCTCACATGAGATCATCTTTCTTTTCTTTCTATGGGAAGTCTATAATGGAATTATTTTAGATTTTTCTAAAATCTGTTAATTATTCTCCATATAAAAATTGTCTATCATGCTTATGCTATGTGATGCTCATTGTTAGCGATCATAGGCAATGAAACTATCATAAAATATTTTTCTTTGCAACTAATTAATCCCATTTATTTAGATATAGAGACTATCTCACATTTGGTGAAGCTACAAATCAATACTGTTATTATCTTTCTCCAACATAAGTAATATTTGTATTCTAGATTTTATATTTATTTAAAATTAATTATAAAAATATGGTATTTTATTTAGAGGCTGTTCATTGTTTATATAGAAATTTAACATGGATGAAATATATTCTATTTCATTTTTTAATTCAAGGCTTTAATGGAAATGTTGAACATTCAGGTCCTGGTAAAAACCTTTTATAGACCTATTGCTCTTTTGGTGGTCATATCTTAAAAAACTTTATTTTTTTTTACATGAAAGATTATGAATACAGTATAGCCAAGACTGATCTGATCTTTTGTAAGCCTCAGTGAAATAAACTATAACATATTCTTGCCTCTTACCAGATTCTAAATCAGTGATATCACCAAGTGTAATCTTAATAGTCCCTTCATGGTTTCTTTAGATGAAAAATGATCATCCATATACAATGAATTCATAGTCCTGTGTATTCTTTATAACTTAATATGTTATGGTAAACTTTGATTCATCCTGGGTCACTGTCATTACTTAAATATCTCTTCTTTATCCACAAATAAAAATGAATCCTTTTCATCTGTGCTGATTTCAGGAAAAGCATTTAATTCCAGAACTGAAATTGTTTTAAGGCACTGAATGCTTATTGTGCCCTTTAAAAATGCTTTTTTCATTCCTTCCTTTGTACATGTTTCAAAAAGTAAATTTCAAGTTCCAGAAATAATGAGGTATGAATATACAAACAGGTTCTTGCCTTGCCTTGTCCTTGTGAGATATTACAAGGCTAATACATTTGACTTTTCCTCTAGAGCACAGTAGTGTGGAAATAATTAAATAAAATTCCTGTCATCTGTTTTCTTCCCTGAATATGAAATCAGAAGTAGAAACTTAGCAAATAGTTTTAACAGCAGAATTAAATTTTATTATGTACATAATTTCCTTGGTGTGCTATAGTAATATTATATAGAAAATACAAATAGGTACTAAAATCTTAATCATTACTTTATCATATCTATTGATGAAACATATCCAAGATAAATTTTAAATTTAAAAAATTTTTAATTTTCTATAAAGTAAGGTATTTTTGCTATTTTAGATGAGTTTACACTTAGTTTAGTTAACATTGTGCTCTCCTATATATTGTCTTCATTTCCTGAGATGTATTATCATATTGCTAGGTATTCTTCTAGGTGCAAGAGAGGAATTTAATGTGAAGGTTGCAAGAAGGAAACTCTAAAAAAATAGTCCCTTTGGATGTAGAGCATTATTCAATTGTATGCTTATATATTCAGCTTTAATATTGTTGTAAATCATAATACCAACAGATGATAATTTATGTTCATGAAAATAATAGTTCAATAAGAATAAAATGTATTTGAGAAATTAAAAAAGGGCATGCAGATCAAAAGATCTGCATGTTAATATGTAAATCTTAAAAAGAAAATTTTCTTACAATGAATTTCAATACTTTTAAAAAATATCTTTCTGAGTAAGGTTTCCATTGAGATTACTTGAGAAATGCCAGTTTCACAGAATTGCCGTTGCATGATGCTATCTTGACATTGGCCACCAGGAGCAGCGTTGAGAATATTTTATACACACACACTCACACACACATATGTATATACATATATGTGTATATATATATACACACACATATATATAATATGTATGCATAAACTTATTTATATGTATATAAATGTGCAGTCTCAAGTGTCCTTTCTAAATGAGAAGCATTACTATTGTGTCCATAAAAAAGGTCTTGAGTTTTTTTTTTTTTTTTTTTTTTTTTTTTTTTTTTTTTTTTTTTTTAAAGCATCTGGAAGGTTAAGCTACTATGGCTAATTATTATTATCTTTTTATTTTAACCAAGTAGCAGCATAATCAATATTTGGAATTTGGATAGTTTTTCAATGGTCTGCTTTCTCAAAGCAGCCTCATCCAAGTTTTAAGGTGTATTTACGCTTGATTTGATCTTGGCATTTTCACACCATTTAATGTCTTTGCCTCTGGAAGACTGATCACTTTCAGAATACTGATCTTGTAAAGTCTTTAAGCCTCTCTGCAACAGATGGCATAAAAGATTGCTGTTTCAAGTGGATAGACTCTTCATTGCATTCCAATTGATCTTCTGTGACTGTCTGTCACTTTACTGTTAGAGTTTTTTTTTATGAGTTGTACTGCTGACAATTCTTTAGGCCACATAAGCTGTATCTCTTCCAGAATAGCTGGGTTAAAAGTATGCCTGCAGACTTAGTCAAATAACATATTTTCTTAGACAACTGACTCTATTGGATTGGTTAGTGGACTAGAAATAGCATCAATCTGTCCTCCAGTTGTATATGCCATACTCTTAGCCTCTGTAGTTGGTCATCTATATCACTGATGGCTTTCTCAATACCATTTCCAGCCAGTAGAACACAAATATGGTCCTGACATAGAGTGCATGAAAAATGCTTTAAAATCAACTCCCCAAAAGAGTGCTTTCCTAAAATAATTTATAGAAAGTATGAGATGAACTTAACTCCCACAGCTGTTATATAGTATCCTTTTATAAAAAAGCTAAACATTTATATTTACACATTCATCAAAATAAATAAAACTGTCAATCACATTGTTTTGGGAGTCATGAGAGCTGAAATTTAGGATGGAATTATTAAATTTTACAAATATTTATTACATAGAGATAATATTTTTCTGTAGGGAGAGTCTAAAGGTGAAATTTCAAATTGCTCATTTAAAAGAATTGTAAGTAATAAAACAAAAACTTCTCTACTATGCCCAGAAAGGCTGCCATTCAAAATTTACACAAGAAACATAAGTGCCTTATTAAGCACATAGAAAAAAATGTGCTTACATTATTAAAAACTAAAAAAAATTGGATTAGAAATTATTCAGAAGTAAGTGAAATTGCCTCCTCACCTTTAAAAGCTATCATTCAGATGTTAATATTAAATTCATATTTTTTCCTCCTCAAAATTTAAGGTCCATTATTATACAACCTTTTAGATTTGAATAAATATACTCTGTATAGGAAAATGTTTCTGTTCCAAATGAGGTATCAGTCACTGTGGGAACATAGCGGATCCCCTTGAGAAGCTCGGAAACCTCCTGGCATAGAAGATAATGCCCTCATTCACCAAGTTAAGGCTAATTTGAGCTTTAGCTGTCTTATGTTTACACACTGAGTTACACAAAAGTGATATTGGAACTCAGGTTTGTCCTCTTCCAATGTCAAGTGTATAATACACAGATAAAACAATAGGCATTTTCTGAGAGCAAAAGTAACACTTATTTGAACAGGCAAAATTAAGTGAGGCAGAAAAGAATGGGTATTTCTGGGCTATGATGTTTGTGCAAACACCATAACATATGTAATCTATGCCAATTCTAGCATGCTGGTGCCGCAGTCTGGCTGGGCACAAAATAACCGAGCCACCACACACACATTGTTTTTGAAATGCTCACCCATTCTCTCGCCTTCCCTCAGGGGTGAGCAATTTCACTTGCCTCTAAGCCGTACAGGCCACCAAATGCCGTAGTCTGGCTGGGCACAAAATAACCGAGCCACCACACACCTTGTAGATTCAAACAACAATTCTTTATTCTCGAACTGTCACCGGCACTCTACACACACGTTCTGGGAAAATTCACACCTCCACCAGGCTCTGCATCCCAAATACTCTCTGAATCCCGCAAGAACTCAATGGGAACTCAAGGAGCGGGCACCTGAGGCAGCAGGATATACCCTATTCCCAGCAGGATCCACCTTAAACCTGGAAGCGCCCTATTCCCAGCAGGATCCACACCCTAAATCTGGAACCGCCCTAAACCAGGATCTGCCCTGGTCCTTGAGCAGGGTCACCTTTCTCAAACATTCATGCAATGTCAATGCAAATGACCTGGGTCCAAGGCAAGCCCATTTCCACAATGGAGAGTCCTTCCTCTAAGCAACATTGGGTAGGCTGACAAGGAAATTGCCATGTGTTATTCCTACTTGGCTATGGCTCTCAGCAACTCCCCCCTTCTGATTAATTAAACAACAAGCAATGTGGCTTAGGGACCGTGCCTGTTAGGTTGTCCAATTCAACATATGGTCCTTACCCGTCATCGGATGATCTGACCTCTAGGTGTCAGCCTCTTGTCTTAGGTTGGTACCACTGCAATTGGATCATACCCGTCACTGACTACTGGTCCAGCATACAGCCATACTTGTGGATAGGCCTATGCACCAGTGGGGGTTGAGGTTCTTGGCCTCACCTCTGATGGCCCCCAAATTTGGCCTTGGTGCCAGTGGGGGGGTGAGGTTCTTTGCCTCACCTCTTTTGGCCCCCAAATTTTAGGCCATCGCTAGCAGAAGGGAGGAGGATACAGAAATGTCAGGACACCAAGCCAATTGACGGCTCTTTTGGAAAAATTGTATCACCTGTGACACCATCAGCAAAGATATGCCAGCACTACCACAATTCACTGCACCAACAGATAGTTCACAATGCATACAAGTGATACATAGTCCAGGCAAGTTCTGCAAGCAGTTCAAAGCAGAGGAATCTATCAATATATCCATTTCCTCCCAAAGGAAATCGAATCCTTGATTGAGCATTACTTATTGAGTTATTATTCATTGTTGCATCAGTTTATACAGTTTACTGTGATAACTATCATAGAAGCTGTAGTTTGGGTTTATCTTAGTCTTCACCGGCACTGGGATGAAGATAGGAATTCTGGCAATGATGCTAAGAAGAAATTATATAACATTCCAACAGGTAATAAGAAAACAATTTTCTGAACAATTTACATTATCCTGAATAGAATTATTAAATATAATGAAAAGGAAAGGTCAAAGTAAACAAACAGATCTGTTAACCACCTTTAAAAGCAATCCTTAACGGCTGTTTACCTAATTTAAATTAAACCATTTAAATCACGTGATCCATTTTAAATGGATTTTAAATTCGGATCCATTTTTTCATGAGCGCTCCTCATATATGAAATATGGACATACGCACATACAGACATACAACACAAAACACAAGAGTGCACACAAACGTACAACACATAAGACTATAGTAAAGGCCTGGTAGCTTTACAGAGGTGAAATCTCCATTGCAATGTTTAAAAACTCCACAGTCAAAAAATAAAACTGATCAGAAAAACATTAACCTAGGTTTGTATGAGCTCAAAAAATAAAATAAAACATTATGATGTGGGAAAAGGCAATAATAAAATAGATATTGAAAAAAGCATTCTGGTTAATCACTGTTGTAGATGTAAGAATAGCCAAGCTGGAGCTCTGGATATCAGCTGTTATGGATTTGAGTCAAATCATCTTTTTGGTCTGTAGAAATAGCTTTGGTTAGTCTCTCTGGAATCCAAATCAGCTGCTGTTCTCCCTGTGGAAATACACAAACAGAACCCCAATTCCAGACAATCACTGGGTCAGGACCTTTCCATTGTCCTGTTAGAATATCCTTCCAAAGTACCTTAGGCTTATGTACATTTTTTGGATACATATGCCTTTCCGCAGCACTAAGTCCTGATGAATCCAAATTTGAAAATTTTAGAGTAAAAGGGATTATTTTAAGTTTATCTTTGGGGGATATATACCCCTTTCCAATTCCCTCTTTTTGCTTTAATAAGTACGTTTTCATAGTTTGATGAGCTCTTTCAACTATGCCTTGTCCCTGTGGATTGTATGGGATTCCTGTTATATGAGTAATGCCAAATGATGAGCAAAATTGTTTAAAAGAGGTAGAAGTATAACCAGGACCATTATCTGTTTTTAACTGTTTTGGAACACCCAAAGTGACAAAATTTTGTAAGCAATGAGCTATAACATCTTTAGTTTTTTCTCCAGCATGAAGGGAGCCCATCAAAAATCCGGAAGAAGTATCAACTGTAACATGAAAATATTTTAATTTTCCAAATTCTGGCAAGTGTGTGACGTCCATCCTCTAGGATTGACTCCAAGATTAACTTGTGGTAAAAAGGTCACACAATTTTGACATTGTTTTATTATATGTCTGGCTTGTTCCTTAGTTATTTTAAAACACTTTTGTAAAGTATTAGCACTAACATGGAACCTTTTATGAAAATTTGTAGCTTCTTCTAGTGTAGAGAAAATATGTATGTCATGTGTACTTTTATCTGCTAAATCATTGCCCAAACTAAGGGCTCCAGGCAATCCTGTATGTGCCCTGATATGTCCTATAAAGAATGGATCTTTTCTGTCCCAGATTAGACTTTGTATAGTGGAAAACAAAGAGAAAACAGTAGAGGAAGAAGAAATCCTACCAGCATCTTCAAGGAATACTATAGCATTAACTATATACTGACTATCAGAAAATAAATTAAATACAGAATCTTTAAACATCACAAAAGCTTGTAATACCGCATTAAGCTCTACCTTCTGAGCTGATTGTTTGGGTACTAAAAATGTAAAAATTTGATCAGGGGTAACTATTGATGCTGTACCATTATTTGACCCATCAGTGAATATATTTGGAGCATTCATGATAGGATTTTTTCTTGTCATTTTTGGAAAAACTACAGGATGCTTAGACCAAAAAGACAACAAAGGATTAGATGGTAAGTGATTATCAAATGAAACATTAGATTTACACATGATTATTGCCCAAGTATTTAACTCATTAGCTAACTCGTCAATTTGATCCATAGTATATGGAGTAATAATTTTATTGGGAGAAATTCCAAAACTCCCTTCGCTGCTTTTATTCCTTTGAGTATTAATTGTCCTATAGCCTCAGGATACCTAGTAAGAATAGTGTTAGGAGAATAAGATAAATGTATCCATTATAATGGACCTTCTTGCCAAAATACTCCTGTAGGAATATTTTTTGTTGGTAGTACAATAAATAATAAAGGCAAACTGATATCAATTCTATCCAAATCCATATTTTCCATATATGTTTCAATGATTTTTAATGCCTTTCTTGCTTTCGGAGTTAACATGTGGGGTGAATTTGGATCTGATGGACCTTTTAGGATATCAAATAAAGGTCCCAGCTCTCCTGTTGGTATGCCTAGATAAGGCCTTATCCAATTTATGTCTCCCAATAACTTTTGAAAGTCGTTAAGTGATTTGAGTTGATCTACTCGTATTTGAATTTTTGGTGGACGGACCATGGTTGAGGACAATAGAACTCCTAAATAATTAATTGGAAAATTTAATTGTACTTTATCTATTGCTATCTCTAGATTATATTTTTTAAATAAGTTTGTAAGTGTGGCATAACATTCCAGCAATGTGTTTTTATCTTTATGTGCTTATAATGCATCATCCATATAGTGAAATATTTGTCTTTCAGGATTTTGATTTCTAAGTGGCTGGATTGCTTTGTTAACATAAATTTGACACATAGTTGGACTGTTAGCCATCCCTTGAAGGAGTACTTTCCATTCATATCTCTGCTCAGGACCTTCATGATTTAATGGAGGGATAGTAAATGCAAAACGTGGACTATCCTTGGGATGAATTGGAATTGAAAAAAAACAATCTTTAATATCTATAGCTAAAACATGCCAGGTTTTTGGCAAAGCAGACAATTGAGGAATCCCTGATTGAGCAGGTCCCATAATAACCATCTCATTATTAATGGCTCTTAAATCTTGCAATAATCTCCATTTACCAGATTTCTTTTTGATGACAAAAATAGGAGTATTATGGGGAGATATGGAAGGTTGTATATGTCCTTCCGCTAATTGTTGTTTGACCAGGTCATGGGATACTTGTATCTTTTCTGTAGTCAGGGGCCACTTATCATGTAGGCTGGGTATTATTAACAACTGTGCTATTCTATCTCCTGGTGAAATTACTGATATACCTCTTAGAGAACTAGCTATAATTTTTATGTCACCTACATATTTGTGATCAATTACCCCACGACTTATCATAAGTCCTTTTAGTGTAGAAGAACTTCATCCCAATAATAAGCCTACTGTTCCTTGGGGAAGAGGTCCTTTTACTCCTGTGGGAATGATTTGAACTCCCATCTCTGGAGTTAGTACTGCTCTGGCAGAGGCGCACATGTCCAACCCTGCACTCCCTCTGGTTTGTCTGATTTAATGGACAATGTGTCCTGGGCACTACCCTGATGGTGTTGCTGGGTTCCTCCACTGCCCCATATATTTGTGGTTGTGGGCCCCGGAGCATTGGGCCCCCCAGTCCGTTTTTTGGCAATGGAGCCTTATGCCTTTCTCCACAATATCATGGGTAAATACCTGGTCCTTGTCCGTTTTTTGATAAGGGAGTACCCTCTATGGTGGTTTGAGAACGGCATTCATTAGTGCAATGTCTCCCTCAGAAGTGGGGAGATGCTGAGAGCCATAGCCAAGTAGGAATGACGCATGGCAATTTCCTTGTCAGCCTACCCAGTGTTGCTTAGAGGGAGGAGTCTCCATTGTGGAAATGGGCTTGCCTTGGACCCAGGTCATTTGCAGTGACATTGCATGAATGTTTGAGAGTTTTGATTTGAAAGGTGAGCTTGCTCAGGGATTAGGGTGGATCCAGGTTTAGGGCGGTTCCAGGTTTAGGGTGTGGATCTTGCTGGGAATAGGGTGGTTCTAGGTTTAAGTGGATCCTGCTGGGAATAGGGCGTATCCTGCTGCCTCAGGCGCCTGCTCCTTGAGTTCCCATTGAGTTCTTGTGGGATTCAGAGGGTATTTGGTATGTAGAGCCCAGTGGAGGGTGGATTTTCCCCAGAACGTGCGTGTAGAGTGCCAGTGACAGTTTGAGAATAAAGAGTTGCTGTCTGAATCTATAAGGTGTGTGGTGGTTCGGTTATTTTGTGCCCAGCCAGACTGCCGCATGCTGGTACTATGTAAAGACGAAACTAACACTTCTTACACTGGCCTCAGGCATCATAAGTTACATTAGAGTATTTGGTTTCTCTTTTGGATCATCGGACTTACAAGTTGTTGCACATGATGTCTTTCTGAAAGAAGAAATGTTTACCAAACAACAAGATGCAGCAGTGATAACACTGATACTAAGAGCAAAATAAGTCTATTATTATTCTCCATTGTATGGCTTCATTTCCAGATGTGCTTGTGTGGTTTGAAAGGAACAGTATGTATCAATGCCAGGTATCATTGGGAAAAATTGTTTTATTGTACCTTGGTGAATGGTATCTGCTGTATGGTAAATTTGTCTTAATCCCTGGGCTGCCTCTCAGCATTACAGGCTCAGAAATTTAATTTCTCAGTAAATAGAAACCAAACCTATTTCTCAGAGAATAATTCATATTACCTAAAGTTATGGAAATGCTTTGTAAAATTAATAATGAATAGTATCTCTTTTACAGACTTCAGAATAGTCTTATCTTCTTACGGGTTCGTGTTCTTTGAAGAAAAAAGAAGAAATCAAAATATGAAATAATTTATTAATTAATTATGATCAATGACTACCAAATAACAAACATATTCTGAGTCTATATTAACAGAGGACACATAGGAAACTTGTAAGGGAAGATATGTAATAATCAGGAGATTTTAAGAATTATACCCAAAGTGAGTTAGAAAAATGAGTTAGAAAAAATAAATGTTAGACAAAATGTTAAAATAGTCTGATTTCATCAATTTTACAGTATGAAAGATCTCACCAATTGGACCCCAAATCCTCCATGTCTACCATTTTCTGTGATTCTTTAACTGAAAATTGATCTTAACAATGTGGTAAGGATATTTGAGGCCTGTTAAATAAGCAATCTGTTATTAAAGAGCAGGAGATGGCTCTGTCAATATTTTCTTCTGTGTCTTTTTGGTTTCCCAAGATTCCTCAATGTGTTCTATTCAGTTAGCTTATGATTTTAGCTGTGTAGACAATTTCTTCAATTTAGTGAGGTTACAACAAGCTATTTTCCTCCTCAAGTCTGAGATTCAGTTTGCCTTTTTATGACATGAATCCCTCAACATTTTTAAATAACAGTTCCCTTTGAGTCTGTGAATTAGAATTATTGATTTAAAAATCTCAACACATACACATTTGCTTTATTTAAAATATACTTTCAGCAGTTTTCTGGATATGCTGATGATCATATTTTTCCGTAGCATTTTTATCATGCTAGAGTGTTGAATACATTGTGGATGCTAAAATGTATCAGTTTATTCATTCACTAAACAAATATTTATTTTATTGCTACCATGTTCCAGACATTGTACCAGCAGCTAGAAACATGAAAAATAATACATATTATGATACCAAGAAACTTACTGTCTAATAATATTAGAAGTTGCTGAGAATATTTTTTAGCACATTCTCATGTAACTTTTTTCACTCATGCCTGAAAATGAAAATAAAGAATCTAACATGTCTAAACTATTAGGCAAAATGTTGGAAAAGTTCATTTAAACTGAAACTGTATTATATATACTGAACTTATATGTTACATATTTAGCTTTATGCTTACGAGACTGCATATAACGCTTACATTTTATATGCTGATTAATAATTTCTAAACTCATTTGGCACTTTTTCATATCAGAGTTAATTCTAGAAAACCTAAAAAATTTCCTAATATTTCATGCTCAAATATTTATGCAGTTGAATTATAAATAAAAATGTTTATGTGCATTTTTATTAAGAGTGTGGATGCAATCATGTACTAAATAGTATACTAATCTTGAGTCCCTGACATTTGAGTCTTATGCAAAATGATTTTAATTTATACATTTGTGCTTTCTGTGGTGTATTTCTTTAAATTCAAGGACTACTTGAAAGTTTCTAAATTATTGAAAATAAAGCAAGTGAAGAAAGCATTTGAAGCAGGGAGACCTTATAGAAAATCATATTTAAGAAAAATTAGAATGCTTCAGAGATAATAAATTGGGGGCCGCAGTCAGTTACTAAAATTGGAATAACTGTGAGAAATATGAAAACATGAAAGGGTTAGATTTTTCCCTAAAAACATTTCTTCTTGTTGATTTTAGAGAAAAGATAACTTTTTTTTTTTTTGGTGAAAAAATGATTTTCAGTCTTATAGTGCTAAATCACTGCAATACCAGACTCTGTGTGCCCATTAAGGTGTGCTTCTGTGGGTGATGCATATGTATGTGTTCATGTTTATGTGTGCTTGTGTATTGCATGTATGTGTGCACATGCATGCTCATAACCAGTTTAAGTAGATCAGTTCTTCATAGACATGAACTATCTAGTTGTAACTACTCTTTATCAAAGCAAGGGAAAAATAAATTATATTAAACTTCCAATCTCACTCATGTTCACTTGTTTTCTTATTGTAGTCTAATTATTAGACAATATAATTGATTGAACAACTTTAAAAAATGACAGAATGTTTTGCTGATAATTTGATAGTCCTTAAGTCTCTACCAAATAACCATTTTGCATTCAAATACACAATTGTCTCTTTAAGGAAGTGCTGCTTTGTATTAACTGAAACTGAGTAGTGATGGCAGCATATAAGGAAGATAAATGTGATAATAATCATATAGTATTTGCAAAAATTATGTAAAATAAATATTGTATTATATGATTAAATTTATGCATAAATATATGCAAAAGAAAATATTTTATTGTATATTTTTGTTTCTACATCGTTATAGTTCAAAAGAGAAGGTATATATTTCTGTTAACATGTTGAATTGGAACTTCTCTTCCTCAGATATCGCTGGAGCTCTTGGCTTATCAACCTGAATTCCTTGAAACATTTTTTTTTTTTTTTTTTTTTTTTTTTACTATTGCCGTTTTATTCTGCCCTCTCTCTATTTATTAATCTTGGTGGCATGGACCATTAGTAAGTGGAATATTCTCTCTCCCTATCAGGTAATAGGTTATCTATTAAAGTTACTATGAACTACTGTGGACAGTTGTCATTAAAAGGTGGAACAAAGTATTTTGTATTTGGAATTTTGCAGTCAAAGAAAAGTGACAAAATAATAGTATAGTAGCTTCTGGAGCATACTCAAATGGGGGATATATGTGTAGTGGTTAAAATCTGCTATATCAAACTTCCAGTCACATATTTCAGACTGGGAAACAGAAATGTGAAACCACTCATTAAAATTTGCTGTGTGTAAATGTTTAGTACCACACTCTCAAACATTCATATTTTGAAATCTTAACCCCCAAGGTGATAGCATTTGGAAATAGGGTCTTCAGGAGGTAATGAGATCATGAGTGTGGAACTCTATTTATTGAAATTAAGGTCAATATAAATGAGGATATATGCTCTTGACATCCAGAACTGTGAACAATAAATTTTTGTTGCTTATTTGATACCCAGTGTATGAAAGTTTGCTATTGCATCCTAATGGAGTAAGACAAATTTTGACTGATTCGGGTTACATTTGCCCATTGAATATATAAAACACAATGCCAAATCATAGTATTGTTAAGTATAAACAGAACGACACAGTGGATATATCTGAGCTATTCCTGTAATTGATTTCATGCATCAAATTTTCTTTGTTTACAGGGAGATAGCTTTAATGAGAAATGACTACTTCCAATGTTAGGCAACATTTGGAGATCTTAGATATATAATCTTCTTAGTCACATGAACATCCTTCAAGGGAACTAAACTTGGTTAAGAGAGGAATCCCTTAAGATATGCTTTTGCAAAAAACAAGTAATTATGAATTATCTACCTATTTTGGATTTGCATTTAAATTTTTTGGATTGGGAAAAATAATCATAATATATAATGGCAAAGAGTTTAATCTTGCAGCATTTTTTTAAAAGACTTAAACCACTAAATTCCACAGGTTTTAGTAGAGGTCCATTTTAACATCTTAAAGTAGCAACATATTATTGTGCTATTGTAGATAACATATTGTCTACTTATATTTTGCTAGTTGACTCCTTGATTAATTACCACTACTTACCAATGAAATCATAAATTTGAAAATTAGAAAAAGCTGGGGAATTTTGTCTTTAAGCATGCAAAATTTTCATAACGTTCCTCATTATATCTTGGTATAGTCAGTAATCAAAGAAACATGATAATTACTTATAATGTAAGGGACTTCTATTTTATATCTTTTTAGCTATATTTATAACTGCATGAAAATAATGATAATGTGATCCTCCAGGATGGCCACGAGACAAGAGGTTTCAAAGCATTGTGTTTCAGAAGAAAAGGATACTCCAGTGTGTTTCAAATAAGCCTTCAGAATGGCTTATCTCTTCAAGCAAGGGTCACTAGGGAATGTTCTGTAGAAAAAGTGATGAATACCCAGGCGTCTAATTACATAAGATACAATATAAAATTAAAAGGATTCTACTAGCTTGGATAATTATCATCCCCCTTTCCTGATTAAAATTTGACACTTTACAGAGTTGTTTATTTCTTAATCTATTCAATTGTTAAAGCAATTCCTTTCAACATGTTATTATAATTTTATTTCCATTTATAGTTTTTGTCATCTATTTTATAAGGGAACACAAAGTGCTGTAAATTCTTTCAAAATGCAAATTAGTAGTTAGAAAGTAGATCAATTAAATGTAACATAAAATAAGAGACTCTAAAATTTTAACAGCATTTAGTTTTTGGTTAGACTAAAATTAATTGAATAAATTCTTCCTACCACATTTATTTTTGGTTCTCTAAATTATGGTGCTCTATTATTTTGTAGTGTAGTTCATTTTTGAATGGTAAGCTTATTGTTTTTTAATTAAAGTAAAATTTACATTTGTAACTGGAACAACTTCATTAACTAATGATACAAAAAAAAGCAATGGGTAGTTGCAAGAAAGTAAAACTCAAAGAATTTTGATTTGATGATCAGTTGGCCGTATTTAGCATTAAGTTGTTTCAATTGTTTCAATTTCATAGTGTGCAAATGTTTCAATAAAATCATTTATTTCCTTGGCAAAATCATTAACTGACTTTTTGTTAAAAAAAGAAAAACTGTTGTATGTTTAATTAAAGAAATATGTCATCTTGACATTCTTATCCAGAGAAAACACTGTGCTTTCTGATGCTGAGACTTAATTAAAGAATTATATATTTTTTTCATGCAACAAGAGCATCCCTTTGAAGATGTTCCACAATTTTCCTTTCCTTTTTCCCTTTTCTTCCTTTTCAACTCTCTCTCTCCTTTTCAAAAATGACCACACTAAACAAATATACAAACAGTTAATAATCCTCTTCATTTAGTTTTTACTTTCCCCCAAAATATTGTCACCTGATTAACTTTTGTTTCTAAAGTTTTTTTTTGTTTTAACTCATGTAATTGCATGTAAAAAGTCTTTGAAATTCCTATATTGTTATATTAAGTGTATTATTATTGTTAGAAAACTCTTGATTAATCAAAGCTGAAGATTAATCATGAACGTTTCTTTATATTACTCTTCAATTTGTTCCTTTCTCATTGCTTTCTTTAGCTTCCTGCTATGCCTTCTAGTTTCTTCTCTCTCTCTCTCTCTCTCTCTCTCTCTCTCTCTCTCTTGCTCTTGCTCTTCCATCACTTTCCATAGTGATGTTACACATCTTGGTGCTAGGTCTAAATATCATAACTATCAAATAGGCCTTTGGAACAAATTTAACATAAGATATAGGCATTTTATGTTGTGTTTTCATACTGGTTATAGAAATAGGAGTATTATTTTTTACAAATTTTTGTTTCATATGGGGTGGTAGAGTAATTTCCTTATTTAATTCCTCTCCCACATGTTCCTTCTACATTTACTTTATACCAAAATGTTGTATGCAAAAAATAAACATTCTTATATATTTATAGAATGTTTCTATCAATGTTAAAGGGGAAATTCTGTCTAGTGAACTCAATTTAAAATGAATATTTATTCAGGAGCTTAAAACACTAGTAATAAATATTTTTGATGGAGCACACTATAGAGATCAGACACCTAATCCTTAGGTCTACCTCAGTACAGGTTTACAACAAATCATTTCACTTTTCCTGGGCTAATTTGTAAAAAAAAAAAAAAAAAAAAAAATGTTTAATCAAGTTGCCTGAATTCCCATTCCTATCCTTTCGTTTTCCAGAAGGGCTGTTCTCACAAGTCTGAATGAGTATTGCCTACGTTGTTGAAATACAAATGTTTTACCAAGGCCTGTATTCTGGACAAAACATTGAGGACAAAGTTGTATATTAGGCATACACCAGAATAATAGTGGGATTCTTCACTGGCATTTGTCTAAAACTGACTTTTAAGATAAGACTGGATGTTAGTATTCATGAGCCTCAAGCAGAGGTGCCAACCTAAGTTATGATAATTGCAGAGGATTCCTTTGCACTTTAAAAAAAGGGTCTCTTGAAAAATAGAACAAGCAAACAAAACCCAATTACTTTTAATTTTGCTGTAGTTTTGATCCTAAATGTTACTTAAGAGGTCCAAAGATCCCTTGTACACAATGAAGAATCTTTGTTTCTTTGTATGAAAAATCATTGCTTTCAACATTCTTATAAAATCATGAGTTGGAGGAGAGGCTGCATGTATCAAGAAAAAGTAATTCCTGACACACATCTAGTTAAACCTGAGTATTTTTCAGAAGTTTGCCTTCACTGACAGCAACAAAAATTTGCTTTTTTTTTTGTTCTTATGAACCAGTTAAAAAACACAAAGCATGTAATTACTGCTAAAACCAATATTTTTGCCTAATCTGTCCTTATTTCTAAACTTCATATTTTGCACATTGTACCTCAAAATTAAATTGAAGAGGAAGACAAAACAAGGAGATACATAGACACTTACAAGTGCACACATAATAAGAAAACTAAGCAGGTTACAGTGCTCATTACAAACATATCCTTCTAAGGATAATTCTAGTTGTTCCTCAATTTTTATAAGGTTTCCAGGGCAACAATAGCCAGATACCTCTATGATACATTCTGTGGATAGTTTACTTATGCATACTCTTAAAATTCAATGACACTGCTGACTCTGGTCTCCATTCCGTAGTTCTATGTAGTTTGCTTAGCAGGGTGTTCTTCAGCAACATTCAAAGACTTAATAAATTATTTGGCACTAAGTGAGCCATAATTCTCTCTGAAGTATTAGAAAACAGTTTCTTTTTACTTTGCATTTGACATATTTATAATATTTATAAGATTGCACATACTGGTGTTTGAAATAAATTAGAGCTGAGATTATACTTTGAGATCTGTGTTGAATAGTTTATGTGCAATTTTGAGTTAAATATTATTAACCTCTAAATACAATAAGTGCATTTTTATACCTTAGATATCATGGTATTTAAATTATAAGAATTAAAAGAATTACTTATTTTACAAGATTTTTTTATAACAATTAGCAAAATAAAGTGCCATAAAAAGAAATAGAATCTATTATATTTTAGTGCGGCTTTAGGTTGAAAGGGCAATTTGATTAATAAAATTATCAAGTATTTCAAATCAAAAATATAGTTATGTCAGGCACAGTGCTGCATGCATGCAATACCAGCAGCTTGGGAGGCAGAGGCAGGAGGATTTTGAGTTAAAGGTCACCCTCAGTAGTGGCGAGGCACTAAGCAGCTCAGTGAGCCTCTGTCTCTAAGTAAAATACAAAATAGGCTGGGGGATGTGGCTCAGTGATTGAGTGCCCCTGAGTTCAATCCCCAATATTCCCCACCCCTTGAGAAAAAAAAGAATAAAAACTTAGTTATTTCTTAGTATTCTTTTCTGTATAACTTTTTTAAAAAAACTATGCTGCCTTTAAGAACACCAAAAAGAATATTTTTCAATGAGAGCATTTACCTTTTTATTTCTTTTCTTTTTTTTTTTTGCTGTTGATTTTTATACCATATTTTGTGATAATCACTTGTATTGATATTTTTGTTTTTGTGATTTTTTTTTTTAGGTTTTTCAATTGTAGCTCACTTTCTGTTATCAATTGTATTATTAAACATGTATGGTTAAAAAAGTCCTTATATTTTTTAAAGAATGTTCTTCAATGCTTTTGTGAACATGCATTTATAACTAAGTTTTCTTCTATTTTCATTAATTCAGTTTCTTTGTTTGGTTCTTCATTGTTAGAATTTTATTAACTTGGTCACATATGTGACCAGAATGGGACTCTTAGCACGGAGTATGTAGTCACTAATAAATGCATATTTCACAAATACATTCTATATGGAGTGTTCTGAAAATTTTTGGACAAATTAGTTATCAATATATATTTATAAATGAATGTCAGAATTGATATATATTTACATCTCTAATATGTTTCTTCTATTCTGTGTGAAAATTTCTTCTTTCCTTGGAAATGAATATAGTTTCTGAGATTAAATTCTCTCCTTTTGGAATGAGTGAACAATGAAATGGTTGAATATGATGTCTGTGAGTTTTATTTCCATTGTAGAGGGAACTGCTCTCTTAGGCAAGTGGTCTTCATCTAGTGTAGTAATGTAAAGTCTATTGGATTGTTATTCTACTTCCTTCATGCCCCTAAATTCTGTATTAAGGGACATCATCTAGAGTTACCCATTATTTTAGATAAGTACTCTTGATGGTTATGAGATGTACAGATGTAACAATAAATGAATACCTAATACGTTGGATGATAGAATTTCATGTTAGAGTTGTTATTATATTGTACTAAATATCTTATGATAATTTTTAATTCATAATTTTGCTCTTAAAAACTTAGCTATACAAGTGAAATTGTTGACATAAAATAGTTGAATTGACAAACTTCTAGACTATCTTCTGTTAATATCACTTGCCAAATGAAGGAAAGGATATAGTAACTTATTGATATGGATACATCTGTACATAACATTTTTGTACACAACCTCAAGTATAAAAGTAGACATTCTGTATTAGCACAGTGGATAAAAATATGGTTAATAAAATAAAGTAGAGGAATCCATATTGTGATTTTAATCACCAACGTTATTGAATTAAGAGATGCCAAAGACTAAGATGGTTCTGAGTCTGTCAATGACGGCATGTCTAGGGATGATTGGCATGTGGGATAGTGACTGAAATGGAGACACTCCCTAAGCTTGGGTAGCACCATACAATAGGTTGGAGGCTTGGATGGAATCAAATAAGAACAAGAAAGTGGTGCAGACGAAAGGTGATTCTTCTTGAACTTGTTCTTGCTGCAATCCCCCGCAGACATCGGACTCTTGCTCTTTCACTCTTTCAAAGCCAATTCTTCTAATCATTCTCCAGGGAGTTTCCAGAAGCCTTTGGTCTTGGACTGCAGTAGCATCGTTGATCCCTCTTGTTCTGAGGTTCCAGCATCTTGGACTGCACAGCCACAGGTTCCTCTAGCTCTCCAACCTGGAGATAACTAATGTGGACTATCCACTTGGTGACATAGTATCAATAAAGGATCTGGAGTAGGGGTGACTGGAGATGGAGAAAAACACAGTGAGAAAGAAAAAGGATAATTTTTAAGCAAAGCTGAGGCCAGATGAAAGAATGCTCTTAAATGGAGGACCAGTGACTCAGAGTTAGCTCTGCAAGTTTATTGTATAGGGTCTCATAATCTAGAAGTTAAACGATAGGGGCATTGGAAATTGTTCAATGCTTGTGAGTTATCAAGAGGCTTTTTTGTGTACTACAAATTTGCAGAGCTAGAAACATTTTTGTAGCTATCTTGCTGCATTGAGGAAGCCCATTGTACTGGACTGTCTGGTAACTGTTAGCTTCAGAGCCAAGTGCCAATGTTGTTAACATTCTTGCCATTTTGAAAGGAATGTTTCTTAGGCTTGGGTTTTGCTGACTCAGCAGGATCAGCTGATAGACATACTGTGGACTTTCTTCCTCTAGAGAATCCTGACTAATAGACATATTTTAACCCAGTACACTATTTTTTTAAAGATAGAGAAGAGAGAGAGAGAGAATTTTTAATATTTATTTTTCAGTTTTCGGTGGACACAACATCTTTATTTTTTTATTTTTATGTGGTGCTGAGGATCGACCCCAGTGCCCCGTGCATGCCAGGCGATTGCATTAGCACTTGAGCCACATCTCCAGCCCTACACTGAGTAATTTTTAATGAGAATAAATTCTCTCACAATTGACTTGGGTATCTGTTGACAATTGCCAATACTGGACAGTTATTAAAATTCAAAGGCCTCTGTATACTTAAATTTATATCATCATCATCATTATTGAAAGTACACTTAAAAATACAGTTAAAAGTCCATTTCAAAAACATTTTCAGAATTGGAATCTTTGAATTTAAAATTCCTTTCATTATTGTCCTCATATCTCAATAAACCTAGATTTTGAATGTCTCTCAGATAGTTGAAGGAAGGGATGGCATATTCTTTTGGATAAAAATAGTTCAACTGATCATGCATCCTAAGCATACTTCTATGTATTAGTTTATCCTAATTTATGTTTCTACATTTTGTCTCTGTATTTTGTCATTTCCTCTCAATATTTATTTTAATTTTTAGCTGATGTGTTTGGTTCCTTGTTCCCTTTCACCCTTATGACAAATGAGCTGATTTAAACTTAATTTCACCTTATTCCAACTAATTGTTCAGCTTTTCCATTACTGGATCTTTTATCTGTCCATATCTAGCTTTTTATCTATCATTTACTTTCTGCTTAATACATTATCAATCTTCTTTGTTCACATCAGTCAAATAATTCGATTTGTTTACAAACCAATTCTGTGACAGGATACAAATTTCACATCTTGCTGGAATGAGTGTGATTCATTTGTTCAGATGTTACCAGGAATCAATGGACTACTCCATTCTCCTTAATACATCCCATTTGTTAATTCACAAGTATTTATAGGGACCATTTTGTCATCCAAATATATTGAAGACATAGTAGTGTATGAGATACAGAAAATCATTCTAATGAAAGAAATTATTGCAAATATGAATAACATAAATTCAGATAAGGATAACTACCATTAAGAAAATATTTGGGAGACTACATGTATGAGTAACTTAGGCAGCCTACTCTACACCAAGTATGACACATTTCCTTTGGCAAGAGGAAGAGTCAGATATGAAAGAGTGAAGGAGTCAGATATGAAAGAGTGAAGGAGTCAGATATGAAAAAAATGGAAGGACAGAACTTTCCAGGCAAAGAGATATTTTTTAGTTGTTATTGTGATGAAACCATGTCATAAAAGTTACCATCTTAACCATTTTTAAGCATACAGTTCTCAGTGTTAAGTATATTTACATTATTGAGCAACAGATTATAAACATGAAACTTCACTTTGCAGAACTGAAGCTTTACAGTCAACATAGAACTCTCCCTTTGTTGGTTCTCCATATCTACAGGACCTACCTCCACGGTCAAAACTGATATTCAGTGGAAAACATTAAAATACTGCAGACTTTAATTATTTCCAAAATAATACAGTATAATGCTATTTACATAGCATTTACATTAGGAATTATGAGTAATTTAAGGATAATTTTCAGCATTTATGAATGATACATATGTGGGTTATCTACACATCATACACATTTTAGATACAGGACTTGGACATTCACAATTTTTTTTTAATCTATGAAGGAGGTCCTGGATCCAATCCAACATAGATAATAATATAATCACGTTTTATTTATGTATAAATAATAATAATAATTTTTACATATATATATATATATATAAATTTATTTATTTTTAGTATACATAAATTTACATATACATAAATTTATTTATGATCACATTTTATTTCCCTGTTTATGTGATGAAGGACATTTGGGTTGCTTCCGCTTTCTGGCCATCATTAATAGTGTTGGTATTAACACGGCAATCCAAGTGATGTTGACCAACATTTGACAAGTTTCTTGGACATTGTATATCATCTGTGAAGAAATGTATATTCAAGACCTATTCCTTTTTTTTAACTGAAGTATTTGAGTTTTTGTTATTGAAATATAGACATTCTTTTTAGATTCTGAATATTAACTCCTCATTATATATATAATATATATATATTATATATATATAATTCACAATTTTCCCCCATTCTCTAGATAGTCTTTTCACAGTGTCATAGTGTTAATTGTGACTCTTGGTTAACATAAGTATTTAAATTAGGCATAGTATCATTTTCATGTTTTAGTTTTTATTGCCTACTTTAAATGACATATCTAAGAAATAATTGTCAATCCAAAGTTCCAAATCTTCTATATATTTTCCTCAAGGAATTCCATAGGTTTGAATATGAGAGATTTTATAAAGAGGAAAAAAAAATGAAGAAGGAGGAGAAGGAGTTATCCCCGGGAAGAGAGTGAATGAAAAGAAAATGATATGAGATAAAGTCAGGAGCCAATTGTGGGTTCTAGAGCCATGTTAAGGAGACGTAATTTTCTTTAACCTGTTAAATCCCAAATTTTCAATTCTGTATTTCAGTGAAATTGACACAGGTGCATTAAAATAGGTTGAAACCACAATCAAAACTTGTTTATATTTTATTTATTAATTAATGCCAGTATATTATCATATAATTACTTTCTTGTTCTTCTTACACTAAAAGTTTTTATATATATGTTACATATGTGGCCTGATAAGAAAAATTAATTTTGGGGGGAAACCACTGGAAAGTTTAAAGACAGTGAGTAACATAATTTGATTTACATTTTTAAAGATCACCTGGATCTGATAGGGTGGCACCTGTAATCCCAGATACTAAGAAGTTTGAGATAGGAGGATTGCAAATTCAAGGGCAGCTTTTTGAGACCCTTTTTCAAAATAAAAAGTAAAAAGCTCTGGACATGTAGCTTGGTGGTAAAGTGCCCCTGGGTTTAATCTTCAATTTTTCTTTTAATTTTTTATTCTAATTTGATATATATGACAGCAGAATGCATCACAATTCATATTACACATATAGAGCATAATTTTTCATATCTCTGGTTGTATATAAAATATATGCACACCATTTGTGTCTTCATACATGTAATTAGGGTAATGATGTCTATCTCATTCCATTGTACCCCCATGCCCCTGCCCTTCCCCTCCCACCCCTTTTCCCAATATAGAGTTCATCTAATCCTCCCATGTTCCCCCTCCCAACTCCATTATGAATCAGCCTCCTTATATTAGAGAAAATATTTGGCATTTGGTAAATTGAAGAAAAAGTAGTTCCAAATCTCTACCATATTGTATTATGTCCCTACTTCCTTAATAAGATTCCTATAGTACAAGAAGTAAAATCAAGAATTAATGAATGGGATGGAGTCAAACTAAAAAACTTCTTAACAAAATAAACAATCAATGAGGTGATTGGGAACAATTTTTTTCCATTTGCACATCAGATAGAGCACTAATCTCTAGGGTATGCAAAGAACTCAAAAAGCTAAACACCAAAAACCAACAACAACAAACAAACATAAAAGCCAAATAATCCAATGAATAATGGGCAAAGAAACTGAATAGACACTTCTCAGAAGGTGATATACAATAAAATAGCAAATATACAAAAAATGTTCGCCTCCTCTAGCAATTAGAAAAATGCAAATCAAAACTACTCTAAGATTTTATCTCACTTTAGCCAGAATGGCAGCTATTAAGAATACAAGCAATAAGTGTTGACAAGGATGTGGGGGAAAAAGGCACACTCATACATTGCTGGTGAGACTGCAAAATGGTGCAGCCAATGTGGAAAGCAATATGAAGATTCCTTAGAAAACTGGGAACGGAACCACATTTTGACCCAGCTATCCCGTTCCTTGGTCTATATCCAAAGAACTTAAAAACAGCATATTTCAAGGACACAGCCACATCAATATTTATTGCAGCACAATTCACAATAGCTACACTGTGGAAACAACCTAGATGCCCTTCAGTAGATGAATGGATAAAAAAAATGTAGTATATATACACAATAGAATATTACTCAGCAACAAAAGAGAATAAAATCATGGCATTTGCAGGTATATGGTTGTAGTGGGAGAAGATAATGCTAAGTGAAGTTAGCCAATCCCAAAAAAACAAATGCCCAATATTTTCTCTGATATAAGAAGGTTGATTAATCTCTAGTTTTAAAAAGAAAAAAAATACTTAATTGCTAAGTGGGGAATTGACTTTAGGAGATCAAAACTGAGTAAAGAATAATAATTTAGGAAGCCATTACCTCTTTCCAGGGGAAATAATTTGGGGAACTAAAAAAGAAAGAATTAGATAGACTTTAGAATTTCTTTTCAAGGTGGTGTATACATGATTTGCATGTGGACGTAGGGTGGAAATTGAGTGAAAGTTATGAAGAAGAGTAATTTCATGACAGATATATAGATAGATATAGATATAGATATCATTATCTATGATCAAATTAAGGAGGATATCAAAGAGCAAAGACAGCCCAGGCAAGATGGTGAGTGAAGAAGTCAGTGATAGGTCCAGACAAAGGGAGCTTGGAGAAGGTCCTCTAATGAAGTTCACTTACCAGTTGATGAAAGTGCTCATGCATCTAAGTGGGGGATCCAATAGACAAATAAAATATAGACATGGGCACAGGGAGCACCAATGAACAATAGAGAGAAGTCCATGAACAGGAGAGAAGATAAGAAAAGGAGGAAATCCAGGGATCATAAAAGGAACAATCTAAAATTTCTCCAACAGACTCCTGGCTCTTGGGCCCCCTTTTTTTCAGAGAAGTTTGTTGCTATCGCTTACAATAAATCTTTATTTCTTACTATCTATATCTATGTCCTGTATTTCAATTCTTTGCTGAATGGAGACAAGGAACCCAAGACCTCTAGAAAGTAACAACAACAACAACAACAACAAAATTGTGGAGGAAACTAAGATTAGAGAATATGGAATCAAAAGAACTGCATTGACCATGTTAAGCTATTGGAGCTTAAGTATCAATGCCTAGGAAACAATGAGATATGTGAATATGAGGTTCAATAAATAGAAAGGTTAATGATAAGTATATATATCGATAAGCCATTGTTACAATGACTTGACAGTTAAATCTTAAGTGAATGATTAGGAATAGTGAAGATGAATATTTAAAGTGTCATTCTGCACCTGGAATTCATTCAAATGGTAAATTCTTCAATTCAACTTTACCATTATTCAACCTCAAATTTGTATATATTTTGTGATGAATGTTTCATTATTAACAATATTTTTTCCCTGTTATTTTCCAATGAATTTATTTAATATGCCCAAGGTAATATATTGGAAAGATATAATAACACTGGAATGATTACAAAGGGAAGAGACAAATGCTGATATAGGGTAGATCACAAAGAATAATGACTTCATTGTTTTGGAAATCATGAAATAAATAATTAAGAAAAATCATAATAAATAAAATTAAGGGCATTAATTAGTGAAATGACTTCTAACTTTTAATCTTAAGACAATGCAAATAAGAAAGAACATCATGTATCAATATTTATGTGGGAGGGTTACATATGGATAAGCACAACAAGAAGGTCATTAAACATGTGGACCAGAAAAGTTCATCTTATAAGAATAAAGGAAATTTAAATTTAGAAGAACATGGATGAATAATTAAATTAAATTTTTTGTCTATAACATTAGTGAATGATTCTCAGTATCATAACAAGACTAGCAAATTGAGCTGAGACCCACTCACTGGTATTTGGTTGATATCACTCTATATGTTGGCACAAACTTTGTTGAAAGCAACTTACATAAAATTTCTAAAATATGTTAGAAAAAATCAATATGCCTATTGATTTTTCTATTAGGAACTGATGTGAAGATAGTTTCCAAACATATATTTTCCCATGTGATATTTAAAGGTTATTTAAAATATTTTAATATAATGAAATAAAGAAGTAATGATTTTATCAGATTCTAATTTTATGGTAATATACTTAAAATTATTTCACAGCAGTATTTCTCACCACGTAAAGGTGTTTATAAGGTTGTGCCACCAAAACTAATTTCATATAGGGTCTAAAATTGAAAGTGAGGCTTTGTGGGTCATGAATGTAAAATTTCACACTGTCTGTTCTCTAACACACTATACAAGTGTAAGCAGAAATAATGACATAGTGACAAGTGTTGAAGAGAGATGGCCCAGAAGCAAGATTAAAAATTAGGTTGGTGGTGAGTGATTTGTAAAATTAAAATTATGTATGTATTATATTTATTTGTTTTTATCAAAAGTATTTTAACTAATACATATAAAAACTTACATCAGTGTTTGTGACATTTACTTTTGCATTTTTATTGATTTGATAATTACTTTATTTACATGTTTACTATAGTATTCACTGGATTTATTCTTCCAAAATTGGTCAACAACATAGAAGTTTATTTTGAGTAACTGTAGAAAGTAATGACAAATAATAAATTCAAAGTGTCTGGGAAAGTTTTGAATGTATTCTCTCAGTTCAGGAATATTTGATTAAAAAATTATCTCTCAAATTTTATTGAAACGTTTTTCTCTTGTTGCTTTTGTGCCTTTTTTATCATAGAGTAGCCATAAAAAATTTTCCCAAAAGGAAATATAAATTCTAAAGGGTATGTAATTTATAGAGCTGTGTCTTTTTAATATATTATTTTCACAATTTTTTTGGGGGGAGTTTTGAGTCAAAAAATAACTGTCTTGATACAGTTATATTTAAGTATATTCAGTTGAACCTATCAAATGGGATTGTTTTTTAGTTTTGCATATATTTGATATACTTTGTATATTCTTTTCTTAAAGCATTTCTGTGAAATATAAAGGATAATTTAAGTATTAATTTAAAAGTATTTTGGTTTTCTTTTTTGAAATAAATTATTGCTTACATGATGTAAAGACAATAGGATAAAGAAATTCAGGAATATATATTTTCTGTCATTATTTTAAAATAATATTTATCAGGCTAAGTCCCAAAAGCATTTCTTTTTGTTTAGGAATAAGTTTTAGAGACAGAGAGGTATAATATATATCTATAATATTGCAGTATTTTATTTATACACTGATGGGGTTTGTATCATCCTCTTTCTTTTTTGTAGGGATATACATTTATATTTTTATTTTAAAAGTTTTTATAGCTTTTTTTTAGTTACACAGAACATTAGGTTCATTTTAACATAATTATAAAAACATGGAATATAGTTTGTTCTAATTCAGTGCCAGTACTTCCACTTTCCCTCTCCTCCTCTCTTCACTGATTCCTTCTTTGTACTCTACTTTTCTTTCTGACATTTACTTATAGCATTTTTTTATTACTGTTTTGTAGGTGTGCCTTTTATTTTATTCAGAAATCCTTTGAAATATTAGTTTCAAACTTTCTTATATGGAAAGATTGTAGTATAATTTTTATCTATCACTCAATATTTTTAATAAATGCAGATGATGAATACAAAAAATTATTTCTTACTTTCTGGTAGACATTTTTATGGTTAGTTTTATGCTAGAGAATTTGATATAAAGTAATGGTACAGATCCTCAAATTTTTGCTCCATTTTCCTAGGGCCATGTGATCCATTTTTATCATCAGGTACTTTATGGAGCAATAATTGAGTGCAGATTTTGCAGAAATGGTGACTACCTCTTTAATTCTTATTTGGCATTTTGCTCAAGTGTGAGTGTGAGATGAGTGTATGAATTTTATTAGCAGCATGAATTGTGATATTAATTACATAATTTTCTTAAATGCTCAGGTAAACATCTAAGATTCAGTAGGTAATAACGTTTTTGGTAAAGAGATCAATAAAAAACATCTTAGGCATTAAGTTAAAATAATAATTTAGTCAAACAATATAGTTTTAATTTATGTAATGCAAAATTATTCTTTATGATAATTCAAATTGTTTTCCTGCCTATCACTTGAAAATTTCTGTTTTAATGAGTACTAGGTACTCAAAATTTGTGCTGTGGTTTCTTGGATAACAAAATATCAGTTCACTTGAAATAAACTTTGAATGCTTTCACATATGGATCATGTATATGATAGAATTTATGGGAAAACAAAATGTTAAAATTAGAGGACACAAATGGGAACTAATTACATTGACTCAGACTATGAGATGACTTCCATAAAAATTAAAATAATGGTGTGATAGTTTGGATATAAGGTGTCTCCCAAAAGCTTATGTGTGAGATAATGCAAGAAGGATTAGAGGAAATGATTGAGTTATGAGAACTTTAACTCAATCACTGAATTAATCCCTTGATAGTAATTAACTGAGTGGTAACTGAAGGCAGATAGGATGTGGCTGCAGGAGGTGGGTCACTGGGGTGAGATTTGTGGGTATTTATTTTGTATCTGGTGAGTGGAGTCTCTCTTTCTCTCTGCTTCTTGCTGGTCATATCCTGACCTGCTTTGCCCTGCTGCACTCTTCTACTATGATGTTCTGCCTCGCCCCCAGGCCCAAGGAATGAAGCCGGCTGTCTATACATTGAGACCTCCCAAACTGCGAGCCCCTAAATTAACTTTTCCTCCTCTAAAATTGCTTTTTTTCACAAACATGACTAAAGCAAATGGCAATAAAGTGGGGATTTACATTTATTTTAACTAATACATAAATCATAAAATGTTATATATTAATAGGGTTACATGATATAAATATATATATATATATATATATATATATATGTATATATATATATATATATATATATATATATATATATATATATATATATAATGTGTAGTGTTTAATCAGTATAAACTATCTCCCCAAATATTAACCATTTACTATGGTGAAAACATAAAAAACTCCTTTCTTCTAGTGTTTTTGAAATAAATAGGACATTATTATCATCTTCACTCCCCAAATTCTTATTCCTATCTAATTATAACTTAGTACCCATTGCTACCCAAACCTTCTCTATCTCTCTCCACTTCTTTTGCAGTCTTGAGGAGCAACAATTGTATTCTCAACTTCCATAAGATCAACTTTTTGTTTAGATTTCACAGGTGAGTGAGATTATAGGTAGTTGTGTTTCAATGCCTGGCTTATTCCACTTAACATAATGATATCCAGTTCTATCCATTTGTCCCAATTGACACAATACCATTCTTTTCAATAGCTAATATTAATACATGTATATTTACATTCACCCATTTTCTTTATCCATTTTTCAGTTGATGTACCAACAGCTTGTGCAAAGATTTCCTACTCCATCTCCAGAAGTTGTTACCTTTAGTCTTTTGTAGTACAGATTCTTACTATAGTGAGAATAAGTCTGATTATAGTTTTGATCTGCATTTTCTTCAAGATTAGCAACAGTAAATAAATTTTCGCATACCTGTTGGCCATTTGTATGTCTTATTTTGAGAAATGTTTATTCAGACTGACCACTCATTTTTAAACTAGTTTTTTTTTTTCAATTGAGTTTGGTGATCCTTATATATTCTGGATTCTAACCTATTGTCAGATGTATGCTTTGCAAGTGTTTTCTCTAATTCTATGGGTTGTCTTTTCACAGCACTCTTTAATATGAAAAACAACCAGAGAGACCTTAAAAATTATTAAGAAATTACCTAATATAAATTGTACATATGTGAGGAAGTTTAAAAGAGGTGTATTTTTCCTTTTATGCTTTTAGTCTTTTTTATCTAATGCTTTGGATATAGTGTTCTGTGATTGTTCTTTTAAAGTCTAAACTCATTTGTTTTTAAATACTAACTTTGGGCTTCTGCCCATATCTGTGAACTCTGTCCTCAAATTAAAAAGGCCAGCAGAGAATTTTTATGTAACAAATCCAGCGTTTTCACCTTAAGCAGTATCAGAGATGAACATGTGATACATTTATTTTATTGTTAAATTTAAAGAAAAGTCAGAGGCAAGCTAGTAAGAAATTGCTCAATGCTTTTTTCCCCTCATCTGTATGTAATTATCCACATGTACAATCGGAGATACTTGCCTTCTCCACACTTTGGTGCAATTATCTCTTTCTGTCCAAGGATAATTCATCTTATCTCTGAATCCTATAATGAGGTTCTGAGATTCTCTTGATCAGTCACAATTCTTTATTTTTTTCCCATGGAATGCCTGAACATAGTAAACACATTGTCAACTTGAGTTATTTTAATATAATTAACACATTTCAGTATTATTTAACATAATCAGCACATTTCAGTAGAATTTTGTAGTAATTACCAAACTAGCATAACTAATTTAACCAAGATGTGGCATGATCTAATGTCATGACACACCACTAAATGGGTCAGGGTCACTCCAAATGAATTTTGGCTGATTAAATAATGACACAGAAAGTACCTTTTCTTTCGGTTCAGTGACTGCTCCTCAACCAGAGCTCCCACAAGGGGAGCAAGGCAGACAAGAAAGAGGAGGAGCATGCCTCCAACTTAGGTTTTATTGGGGATAAACCATTTAAATGAGGCAAGGGGTAGGGTTACAACAAACAAGTGGGTGTAATCCAATCCCATCAGCTGGAGCTGCAGCTCTCTTATCCATGGGGAGGTAAGGTCCAATTGCATTGCTGTGTTCAGTACCTCTTTACTCAGGACTTAAAGGTGTGTACATAGCTCCTGTCCAGAGTGGCTCCAGACAATCTCATATACATAAAATGCCTAAATATATAATATACAAATATACATACAAATTTAAATGTAAATAAATATACAATATAATGAATGCATATGTCTTCAAATACACATACACACACAAATATATCTGAATATATAAAAGATGCCTAAAAATAATTCAAACCTATATATCAAAGACCTGGGCATACTTACAGTAAATCTGTCAGCATGTAATCCATCCTGACAAACTTTCAAAAGAGAAGAAAAGGAGAAAGATTTCATATTAAGAAAGATAATATTATGAGGGTGAAATCTAAAGTGTTCTTCAATATTGACTTTTATAAAAGCACATTAGAATCCACTGAATAGGCTCTCTAAGCACCACAACAATGTTGGCATAGATTTATAACATTAATTACCTGGGTGATGCAATGGTTACTTGTGCTCACAAGCTGCCTTTGGTCATACTAAGGCCTTTGTTAGGAGAGTGTGGCTGATAAAAAGAATTTCTCATTACATCAGCTGCAAAAAAAATCCAGAGGTCTTACATTAGCAGTACCAGCCTTTATATTTTAAGGACAATTTTAATTCCACTTTTTAATTTTATTGTTCGATGCTACTTAACAAAATACTGGGTAAAAAATAGTGGATTAAAAATATGCTCCCTTGAGGCCTGAGGTTGTGGCTCAGCAATAGAGTACTTGCCTAGCACGTGCAAGGCACAAGGTTCCATCCTCAACACCATATAAAAATAAATAAATAAAATAAAGGTATAAAAAATATGACCATTTGAGTTGATATCTCTTGATAAAGATTCCTTATAAAATAAAAGCTTAGGCATGGTTTTAGAGGTGGTTATATATTAGGAATATTTATTCCCTTATAGTAAGGATGAGGGAGACAATAAATATAGCAAGGAAGAAGGAGAAAGTAATAAATGGGATGTGTTACTATATTGGTCAATGGTTCTCTTTATTTTCAGATTCTGAAAGCAACATTTTCTCTATCATTATATTAAGTTTTTAAGATGAAGAAATGTTTTCCTCGAGTATATATATACACATTTTCATGTATAGGAACTCCTCTTCCTCTTCAGAAGTTGTCCCAAATGATAATCTTCAGATTGACCACCCACACAGTGAATAGCTTCAGAAACAGAATAGGTGAGAGAAAGGGGGATAAGATTTGTAATAGCATATTTGAGTTTTGATAACTTGTTCTATTTAATTGATAAGAGCCTCATAAAAAGGTAGTCAGCAATATCATCTCACATTATTGTGAGGTTAAAATGAACATTTAAAACTGCCTTGAAAAATAATCATACCAGTTATGATATTTGACTGAGGAAACAGTGATTAATATTAAAGGCTAAAGTCTTTCATTTTATATGCATTGTTTCATTTAATCTCTACAAAAATCTTGCAAGATAATTATTGGTCTAAAATGGACTCAACAGTCAACAACATTTATATATTCTTTAGATATTCTGTCACCAGAAGTAAAAATTTCTAGCAGCAATCTTAAATTTATTCACTTCAATTTCTATAGCTCCTATTTTTTCCTTCAGAAGCACATATTAAATTCACTCAGTCACTAATGTGACTATCTCTAATCAATGTGAAATACTTCTTGAAAAAAAACCTGAATTAAATAATATTCTAGTATTCCCATACCTTAACCAATTGTATCTAGAATAACTTTTTTCATCAGCTGAGTCTAATAGGATTTTAGCAGATAAATCTATCTGCAAGACCAATTAAATGGATATTTCCAAGAAATAGATATGAGAACCTTTGAAATAACCATTTTTTACTCTTCCTTAATAAACAAACTTGATTGTTCTTCAATTGATAACAAATATTTACTCTAGCTGCTTTTTTGATCATCAAATCTGTAATCAATTTGCTTTGTGAGATGATAAAGCCAGGAAAGTAAGTGGGTAGTTTAGATTGTATTTCAAGTTTTTACTCTTTAGTAGCAATCTTACCTTTAAGAAGAAACAAGCAAACAAAAAACTGACAACTGAAGGTATACATCTCAAAGCATATATGATGAGTGTGTATATGTATGTCTGCTAAGATTTTTCCTACTATGATTGAATAAATGGGATTGCCATTTAATTTTAAAGTCTTAAAACCTTTGTTCAAAGTTTTGAAGTCACTTTTACTTTTTATTGTGCCATATAACCAGTGAATCCAGAAACATTTTTTAAACTGGAGAGACAGAAGAAATATTTTATTGATGGTTTTGCCTAAGCTTAGAAACATAATCTGGAATATAGTCTCTGAGAAGTTAATTCTCTGCTTATTCATGGAAAGAACTTTCAACATGTGAAAGGAGTCATTTGCATATTATAGATGACTATATAAACTATTGAGCCTATAATAATAAATTAACAGTTACCAAGGATTCATTTCTTTCTCTGCATGCTCTCAAACTCTTTTTGTTAGGGGATTCCCTTTTGAGGGAATTGGGAATGTGGTAATGCTTGCTTATCATAGAATTTGAAAAAACAAATCTCTCTGGGTTAGGAATTGACCATAGGAATGAAACTACAGGTCAAAGATAAGTAAAACTATGGTTAGAACCATTCTAGGTATTTATTGAGTTCAAAGTGGAGGAAAAAATTTAGGAATTTGAATAAAGTACCAAAATAAAACTTATTTTTTTTCAAAGTAAGCAAAATCGAAGTTAACATAAACCCTAAAACTGTTAGTTCAATGCAAAGCACTAGAAAACAAAATGACAGCCAGTCACAGGCTATCTGAAATCAGCAAAAGGCAAGCACCTAGTCTTAGTTGTTAGGGTACAGTTCTAGAGGTAACTAGAGACTCTGTATTCAGATGAATTTTAGGTACTTAAGACATATTGTTAAGACCTGGATAGGTTAAAAATTGACCTCAATTATTCCTTAGAACAAAAATACATGACCATTTAAAAATATTTCAGGTGAATATGTGTATTATATAGAGATACTAGAGAGTGTCCAGAAACTAAAGATAATAAATGAGGATCTTGATGCAATGGTTCTGAAGCAGAAGGAATACAATTCTCAAATTCATCGACTAGTTGAATAAGGTGGTTGTCCATGGAATCCAGAAGTAGGATCAGCCAGCTGCCTGAGTGATTCCATAATCATTTTTTTATAACTGGGATAGAAAAGAAATTAACAACATGTCTACATTAGAGAATAGGATTTACCAATATCAGCCAGCTGTCTGAGTGATTACATAATTATTTCTTATGACTAGGATGCAGGGGTAGGAAAGAAATTGACAACGTCTCTACTTTCGATCACAGGATTTACAAGTAAACTTGAAGAATTTCAAGCAATACTTTGATGCTTTTTTAGACTATATAGATAGAGAGAAGAGCAAAACTAAAGTTTCTTATTTTCAACCATAATACCTAGTGTTAGTTTGATAATAAATCTTACCAGTGAAATTAGGAAATGAATAGCATTCTCAAAAATAGTTAAATGTGTATTAAAAGAGAAGGTATTCTACAGCTTACTCTAAAAATATCTAATATATTTAAAGATATTGCAAACAATGAAAAAAGATTATCAACATACTGTTAGTATAACTTTAATACTTTATAAATAAATAAAAGTTCAATATTCCATAATTGTAAGTTCAACTTTAAATTTCATATGTCATAAACTTAGAGTCAAGATCATGTTAATGGCATTTGACTAGTGGAGTTGAAACTTGGATATTAAAAGAACAAATTAGGGATTGTATTTTAATTTAGAGACTCCAGAGACTAATATCAGAGACATTATGAATGATTAGGTTTGCTATGGGATCCATAAATCTATATTTACATGAGATCTTCTTCTAAAGAACACAGTTTAGGATCACAGCTGCAATGCAGAGGTGGCTTTTTTAAAAAATTAAGTTAGTTATGAATACTTTTAAACAGAAACATCATTAGAAGGCTGATATTTACTAGGTTTAATAGAAGAAGTGTCTGTGTTTCTATGACCTGAAACAAAGGTGAGAGATGCACTTTGAAAGAATACCCCAAGAACAGTCTCCCCCAAACACTTCATAGACTTCTTAACACTAATAACAAACACACTTAATATTGCTACCAAATCATCTCAGTGTCTGGTGTTTGGAGTTGGTGAGAGAGAGAGAGAGAGAGAGAGAGAAACTGATTCATTCATTCCCGGAATAAATCATTATTCAGCACACAGATTTTGAAAATAAACAAATATTGCAGTTATATTAAGTGATAAAGATTGTGCTTAAAGTGAAAGTTGAATTATTCAGCAAAATATATGAGAAATATTGTGTCAACAGAATTAAGGGCAACTCAGGATAGAACACATACCTGTTGTAGGTATATTAAATGATCCACAGCATCTGGGAGAAAAGATTGGATTACATCAGAACTCAGATTTTTTTTTCCACTGGAGTATGCTGATTAAATACAATCTTTATTTCTTTGTCAAGTTAAGTAATGGAAATACATAATCTGAAATATTGCCTTGAATAACAGGAATTTTGTTTGAATGCAGCTGTCATACAATGGTAAAGATATTAATTTGTATAAAATTGAGGTGAAACAAAAAATGGAGGCTGAAAAAAATTATCCAGAATTGTGAAACTTTGTGAAAAAAATATGTTAATATCTCCCAGACAACTGTAAAAAAACACAAATTAAATTAGAAATTAGAACACAAAATGAATAGAAAGGTTAAAAGTTTTTATTGCAAAATTCTAATTATGAAAAAGAAATGTCCATGGAAGAAACTTTTTTAAGGAAAGAGAAGCAAAAGTTGATGAGCCATGTACTTAAAATGTTCATCAGGAAAAGGTTGACTAAATAATATGCATGTGTGCATGTGCATGTATATTGTATATATAGCTAAACTACTTTTTAAATACAAAATATATTTTCAATTAAAAAGACCTTCATATATATTCACTTGGGTTGCTATTGCATGCAATAAATACCTTTTAGTATTTAAACTACTTCTATGCAGAATAAACTTAAAATTAAGCATTTATGCATTTTAAAAATATTTCTTTTTTTTTAATTGTTTACACATAAGTACTTCAAACCTCTCAGGAAAGACAGATGTCTTAGTATCTTTGTGCTTTAAGGCACAAAGCACCTCATGGAATTGTGGGTTTCTGTTATAGAATGATAAGCTGGATTGAACTTGATTTTATCTCTCTTTTTTATTTATTTTTTCTCTCTAATGTGAATATATGTCTGTTCTGGTCAAAGATATCTTTGGTCAATAGGTACATTTGGGAAAATATAGTTGGAACACTACTTGCCTGCAATGCTATGAGTACTTAACTTGTAGATGAGTGTTATTCAATCCTAGGAATATTAGAAATAGAGATAACATGATCTTACAAATTGTGCTTTGGGCTTAATTTTCAGAAAAAGAATGAATGCATTTGTACTATTGATGATATTAATGGAAAATTGATATATTAAAGTATCCAATAGATTGTTGCTTCAATTTAAATATGTCTGAGGAACAACATATTCATTATTTAATGTTGAAAGGCAAGATAATTGCTTAATGTATAACTAAAACTAATTTTAATCATTTTTATAAATAACAGTTTAAATTCATGTAATGGTCTTGAATTTTAAACAGACCAGAGAAAATAATTGAGGAAAAAATAAAACCCCCAAACTCAATACATTAAATTGATAATGAGACTTCAAATGACATAGAAATTAAAGTTTAAAAATTCTTTGAAAAGTGATTACAAATGTTTGTTACACTTAGACAAATATTATTTTACTTTCTGTTGTGAGTTCAAAATTTTTAGATTGCACATTTAAGCGGAAATCAGAGTATGTGTCTTTTGGCTCAGGCTTATATAATTTAGCATCATCAAGATCCACACAAGTTGTAAATAGCAAGATTTCTTTTTCATGACTGAATGATACTCTCCTACATGAGTGCATGTGTGTGTGTGTGTGTGTGTGTGTGTATGCATGTGTTATGTGTGTCAGTTGGATTTTCTTTATCCATTCATTAGTCAACTGACTGAGGTTGTTTCTGTACCTTGGTTACTGTGGATAATGTTGCAAGGAACACAAGGGTCCAGATACCTCTTTGAGAATCTGATTACATTCCCTTTTGATATATATTCAATATTAAGATTTCTGGTTTGTATAATATTTCTATTTTTAGTGTTCTGAGAAACTGCCACACTGTTTTGCATAATGGCTTCTCTAATATACATTTGTTATATTTAATCTTTCTGACAATATTTATTTTAAAAGGTGTGAGATAATTTCTCAGTATAGTCTTTATTTACATTTTTATAATGATTAGTGATATTGAAGACATTTACATATATCTGTTGGGCATTTGTGTGTCTTTTTTTTTTTTTTTTGAAAATTATTAATGTCCTGTGCCAGCTTTCTAATTACTCACTGTCTCTGGTTGTTAGTGAGTTGTATGAGTTCTTTACTTGGACTATTAAACAACCATTTTTCCGATTATGGTTTATAAATTTTTCTCCTGTTCCATAGATTGCCTTTTTTTTCCCAATGGTGTTAACTTTTGTGGAGCTTTTTAATTTGATCTAGCTCACTTGTTAAATTTTTCATTTGCTATTGGTGCTTTTGGTGTTTTGTTCAAGAAAATCATAGTTAAGACAAGAGTCAGAGATTTTCCTTCAGAACTTTTCAGTTTAAGGTCTTATTGTTAAATCTTTAATCCATTTCTAATTATTTTTATGTGATGTACATTAAGTGTACACTTTTATTCTTTTGTATGTGGATATCCAACTATACCAACATCATTAATTGAGAATACTATCCATTTCCCATTGTGTATTTTTTTAGACTCTTGTCAAAGATTAGTTGACTCTGTATTCTAGAGTTTCTTTATGGACTTATGGGTTCTCTGTTTCTATATCAGTACCATATGTTTTGATTACTGGAGCTTTGCAATGCAGCATGAGATGAGGAAGTATGATGTCTCTGGTTTTATCCTTTTTTTCTCAGGATTGCTTTGGCTACTTGTTACTCATTGCAGCTCCATACACATATTAACTTCCAATTTCTGTGAAAAACATCATTGGTTTTTAAGAGATGACATTAAATCTACAGATTACTTTGGGCAGTAGTGACATCTTACCAATATTCTTTCAGTGCATAAGCACAGAATGACTGTCCATTCATTTGCATCCTCTTCAATTTCTATTATCAATGTCTAATAGTTGTCTGGATATAGATATCTCCCCTCTTTGGTTAAATGTATTACTAATTATTTTATTATTTTTGTGTTGTTATGAGTGAGATTTACTTATTAATTTATTTTTGGGGTAGTTTGCTATTAGTGGATGGGAACAAAACCATGTTGCATACTGACTTTGTATCCTGCATCTTTACCAAATTATTCATTAGCTTTAGCAACATTTTGATAGATTCTATAAGACTTTCAACTCACAAAATCTTACCATCTGCAAATTAAACTCCCCAAAACTTACCATCAGGTATAATTTAACTCCCAATACATCCTAACAAAGAAAAGATCAAGACCAGATGGTTTCACAAGTTAAATTTTATCAATCATTTAAGTAATTAGTGCTAATGCTTCTCAAAAGTGTGAAAGAGGAGACAACACTTCTCAACATATTCTGTTAGATCAACTTACTCCCACACCAAATTTAGGTAAGGACACTACACAGACAGACAGACACACACACACACATACATGCACTCCCCCCCCGCCAAAGGAAATTACAGGTCAATGAACAGTGGTGCAAAAATTCTCACCAAAGTACTAGTAAAGCAATTCAATAACACAGGAACAGGATTATATACCATGACCAAGTGGAAATATTCATGAAATGCAAGGATGTTTCACATATATAAATTAATATGTAATACACTACAGTAACAGAATGAATAAAACAAATCTCATGATGAACTAAATAAATATAGAAATCTTATTCAACAAAATTCAACACTTTTGTATCATAATAAAAGCCCTCAACAAATAAGACAGACAAGGGATAACATCAATATAACAAAGGCCATATTGAACAAAACCACAGCTAATGTTACATTCTGTGAAAAACTGAAAGCATCTCCTCTAATATCATGTACAAGAAAATGATGCTCACTTTCACCACCTTGAACTAACATAGTACTGAAAGTACTAGCCAGAACAGGCAGACAAGACAAAGAAAGAAAAAAGCATCCATCCAGCAAAAAATGGAAATTAAAAAAGAAAAATGGTTTTGGAATGAGAAGTAAGGTAGTTTACACAACTATACATGTTGAGAAATTCATTAATGATTTATGATTCAAAGTTTTGCTTCGGCGTTTAGAAATGATACTATCTTCCATATTTACTTGCTGTGAAAATTGAATGAAATAACACATAAGGAACCATCAGAAAACATGAAGAAGCAAAAAAGAAAAGTAGCAAAGTATATTTATTGTAGAGTACAAAGACTGAGATTCATAAATGAGATTTTTTTTGAGGTATCAAAAATATTTATCAATTTAAAGTTAATGTTTTGGGGGGCACTGTACCATCAAAAAAGTAATTCATATTATTTCAATAAATAAATTCCAACAATTTGGGCTTAATTCTTATTGAAAATGAAAATTATGAGAAAGTTATCTTTAGTTGTTGTTCATATCAGAAGGTATATTATACCTGATATACCTTCAGGAAAATTTCCAGGGGGAGGTCTAGAGTGCCTAAAATGCAATACCACATTATGGATATGGACCACATTTCAGTTGTAAATCTGCATGCATTTTTTCCTCTTGTTCAGTATATTCAGTATATGCAAATTTATTTCTGGATTATTTACAAATAGTAACTCTGACAGATTGGAATAGAAAAAGACAATATAGAGGTAGCCAGAATACAAGGGTTTTTCACTATGTTGTTAGAAACAAGAGACTTGTTGAAGGACAATAAATCATCTTTAAAATAGCCTTATAGACTTTAGGACCAAGTGTTAAGTCATCATACCTTTTGAGGTAAGAAATGTGCTAATATGTATCAAATAGGTAAAGGTTGATGGATAATTTTTATCTGAAAAGCTCAATTATTCTTTCAGATAAAATTTTTCAAAGTAAAACAGTCTTAGAAAAATATGAATGGTTAAAAAATAAAATTTCCTCTTCTTACAGTCTGCTCATATTTCTAAATGTTTTTGTCAAAGGTAGTTAGGACTAACCTTCTTTATATCTTTCCAGAAATTTGATAAAAATCAGTTAAAAAGGATTTTATTTTCACCTAAACTTTGCTTTTTTATATAAAACTTGTTTTTCACTTAATAGGTTATGTCAAACACTTTTCATATATATGAATATATAAATATATGAATATATATATATATATATATATATATATATATATATATATATATATATATATAATCAGAGATTGAACCCAGTGGATCTTAAAATTGAGCCACAACCCATTATATTTATTTTTAGATAGGTTATCACTAAGTTGCTTAGGGCCTCACTAAGTTGTTTAGGCTGGCTTTGAACTTGCAATATTTCTGTTTCAGCCTTCCAAGACTCTGGAATTACAGGAATGTGTCACCACATCTGGCTCCATATCATGTTTTTATAAATTTAATTTTATTTGTTCTTCTTAGTTATACATGACAGTTGAATCCATTTCAGTAAAATATAAGTGCAGAATGTATCTTATTCTAATTAGAACCCCATTATTATAGGTGAGAATGATGGGGGGACATTTGGGTATTTTCATTTGTATATATAGAAAAATTATGGTAGATTCATTCAACTGTCTTTCCTATTTCTAGCCACACTCCCTTCCTCTTGTACCCCTTTGTCTAATCTATTGAACTCTCCTCTGCCACGCCCCCCAAAACTCCAGACCTTTATGGTGGTGTAGCTTCCACATATCAATGAAAACTTTTGACCTTTGTTTTTTGGGAATTGGCTTATCTCGCTAAGCATTATAGTCTCCAGATCTGTATCATGTTTATTTAAAAGATTGATTCATTTAAAATATCTGTATAGTAGTTTTTGTATGGTCAACTGGAATTCACTTAATCAGTCCCTTCTTACATTTAGGTTGTTTTCAATCCTTGGCTGCTATAATATAATATAATAAAAAATTCTAACTCAAGCCTGTTTTCACATGTATGAGATTTTAATATTTGGATGACTTAGTAAATATGGAAGTGCTGAGTGAAAATGTATATGAATTTGCATTTTTGATACAAGTTGCAGGTTAGCCTTCAAAAAAGTAGGAACTATTTCTAAACCCACTGAAAATGTATGGAAATGCCTGTTTTATCATATAGAAGTCATATTACTTTTATCCTCTGGGACTGCATAGGAATATGAAGATGTACACCATGATTTAGCTGCAAGGAATAACATTGGATGGAGGAATTAGATCATAAAATACCTCTTAGAAGAACTATTAATTGAGAGTCAGATTAAAAGTGATAGAGCACTAAGAAACTTCTGATAACAAGGGATCCTAAATGGACGTTTCAAAATAATAACATCACTAACCATCTAAGACATGCAAATGTCTCTGAATTTCTTTTTAGTGACTCCTTGGTGATACAATTATTTTATTTTAGAGTATACAGGCTATTTGAATGATTTTTATGAACAAACTTTTCATAGTGCTCTCTTTTCCTATATAATCTCTGTGATCTCTGCTTCTCTTTTGTTTTATAGGTGGTAAGAACATGGGAGACAAAAAAAGGGGTTATTGTACTGTAAAAAAAAAAAAAAAAAAAAAAAAAAACTCCAAAACTTTATTTGGCTATCCTCATTTGTGTTGGGTGTTCTTAATAGAAGTAAAGGAATATATGCTTGGTTTTGGCTGATTCGTTTGCCAACTCCTTCAAATTCCAGAAAGTTATGTGTGTGTGTGTTTGTATGTGCACACACATGCACATATGCTTTATTTAAAGATTTACAGTATTTCTAAAACTCTGGATAAGACATAACTGGGAAACTTTATAATTTAATTCTAAATTTTTTTTTAAAAAAATGTATAAGTTGCTGCACTAGTAGATTATAAAACCTATTATAATAACTAAATTTTAGGTATACAAACTAGAAAAGATTTATAAAGGCATATTTTTACCATAATTACAAGTTGTTTTTAATTTTGTTAAATCAATTCTCACAATTTTTATTACTTTTAAAAAGGAAATACTTGGAAATGTAATTGAATATATGTGACTAGTAAAAATTACATATACACTTTCCTAAAACTTATAGTAATGAGTATTTAAGATGCTGAGTTTTGTAGAATGTTCTCAGAAAAGAGTTACTTAAAGGTGATTTTAAGCCATCAAAACCTAAATAACATGATTTTTTATAAATCATTCTCTAAATCTCTTACATCCTGAGAAAGGCTTGTCATTTTATTAATAGCCTAATACCTGAGAATGATGTACAAGATTATTTTGGAAATTTCCCTTTTCTAGCTGCCTGATGAGCTGTTAAGATCGTTTTTCTGCAATTGATGTTATATTCAGTACTTGAAGAAGTCGTTGAAATGTTAGTTTCTAGTTATATATTACTATGGTAGTGGTTTCATTTTATCTGCACTTTTATTGGGTATATTAAATGTCTGTGGTAGTTCTAGTTCAGTTACTGAAAAATGATCAAGATTCTCAGAATATATTTTATGGTTCTCAAAATCCTACAAATGATAATTCTTGCTTATCATTTGATATAGTTGAAATAGTTAAGTGGAGTAATCTAACAAGAAGAGATATTTATAATGAATGTCTTTCAAAAGACTCATTTTTCTTTTACTGATGTCAGATAGTAGAAATAAAATGTAAAATTAAAGGTTCAAAGTTTTAGAGTCTAGGAACTTGTATCCATCATACTGAAAGACCATTAATAATCTTATAATTGCACAATATAAATACTCAGGAAAGATAAAGCATGTAACTTTAAGGCATGACCCCATAAAAGTTGATGACTACATGGCTAAGGTCATTACACTGGGAATAGAAGACATCAAAATGGGGGTATGATATTTAAAAATATTAGAAGTGGGGACTGGGTATGTAGCTCAGTGACAAAGCACTTGTCTAACATTTGTAAGGCCCTGGGTTAAATCCCCAATGTAAAAACCCAAAAAGAAAAATCAGAAATAATCATTTGGCAAATAATCTTCCAAGTGTTACTCTTATCTGATGACTAGAAATAGTCCTAATTTAGACTCTGTACTGCTTTTAGGTAATTAGCCATTAGAACCAAATAACTTTTTTTAAAAAAAATTCTACATGATTATTAAAACAATAGCTCATTGTTCAACTACAGACAGTATTCTAATTTTCTTTAAATAATTTAAACTTTTATTGCTTTATGTAGGTAATTTATCTTCCTTTCAGTACTGAAAATTTTTTAGTTCAGTGATTTTATAGCATATTATTATAGTGAAAATAACTTCTTAAACCAAAGTTACATAAGTAAATCAAACAAATAACACATTATTTGGGGGAACCAATCAGATTTGCATTTTCAATTTAATGATTTCTCTGACAAGATTGGTCAGTGTCTACTGGAACAGGATCTACATGCATTTGAAGGTTGAGGTAGAACCCCTCTACAAGGACATGATAGATGAAGAAATTTGTAAAACATAAAAGTAGGATTGTTTACAATCCATGGACTAGGAGCCTTTTAAATATTAGGCATCATATTTAATGTTAATACTAGTTGTCTAGAAGGGCAAGTTCTTTGAATTTTGTATTTGTCTTGAGTTAATGACTGATATAAAATTCATTCACATAATATTGACTATAAAAAATAAAATGATAGTTGTGTTGACCTAGATTATCTTCGAGCTATGACTTATGTTTTTCAAGAGCAGTTCTCAAGAATGTTATTTACAATAAATGCTATCTGCTAGCAGAAGTGATCTCCGCCTTCGTGCCTGTGAAGTTATTTATTACTTTCATTTTCCAAAGGTGACTAATCATCAGAAGTTTCAGTAAGATATACCAATTACTAAGCTCTACCTAGTAATCATATTCTCAAGAGGTTGGGTCTAGGGATTCTATTTGTTAAAAAACTGACAGTAACTAATTCTGGTTAAGTTTGGCAAATACTGCATTAAAAAATGAAAAACTCTCAAGTTTTCTATTTTGTCTTTTCATAAATCAGACCTAGAGTTGAAGATATAATTTCATTAACTTTTTACTTTAGAATAGCTTCAGTGCTGAATTTTCTAAAATGTGTGTGATATTTTTAAAAATAGACTTTAACAAGTTTATAAGAAAATAAATATGTTTTTCTGACATCTGTAAGGGTACTCTGTCGTGCTTTGTTCCAAACTCTGCTTTGTTACCGGTTCATCAGGAAGAGACCCATTATACAAATGTAGCATTTTAACTAACATATATATCACTATGTTTTAATTTCAATATTTCTAACTAATCTTACATGCAGCGTTTCCATATTCATACCTATGAGAGTGTATTGTGTGTGTGTGTATGTGTGTGTGTGTTTGTGTGTGTGCATGCATACACATTGCTCCTTGCTTTCTTCAGTTTTTATGTGGGTTGTTGCTCTTTGTATCCCTTTCTCTGTCTCTCTCACAGCTAATTCATTCTCATTTTTCTGGCTTTAGTTTGCTTTGTACTTATTGCTTCTAAATTTAATTAATGTTTATTCACAAATATTTATTAAACACTTTCTTTATCTCAGGCCCTTGCTGTTTATGGGACTCAATGATAAGTAAAACTCCATAATTTCTGCCAAAATTGAATTTATGATTTAGATAAACACAATATCCTTATTTCGACATAGTTTTTAAATTTAATTTTTAATTGATACATGAAGAATATATATATGTATGGGGTACAATGTGCTTGCTGTTTTGATATGTGTACACACTGCGTAATATTCAGTTCACAAGGAACTTATCTATCTTCTAAAAACTTATCATTTATTTATGGCAAATCTTTCAACATCCTTTTCCTAGCTTTTGTGATATATACACTGTTTTATCATCTATAATTAACCTGTTGTGCAATAGCACACTGGAATTCTTTACCAAATGAAGTACAACATATTACCTGTTAGTCAACTTTTTGCAATCCCTCTGTAGACTCCTCAGGCTCTGGTATCTACTTTTAACTTCTATAAGAAAGTTTTTTTTTAGATCCCACATATAACTGAAAGCATGCTATGTCTTTCTGTGCCTGACTTATTTCACTTAACATAATGTTCTTCAGTTCCATACATGTTGTGATAGGTTTTTTATTTTTATTATGGCTGTATAGGGTTCAATTGTGTGTGTGTGTGTGTGTGTGTGTGTAATATTTCTTTATCCATTTGTGAGTTATTGTATACTTTTGTTGTTTCCATTTTTTGACTATTGTGAATAATATAATGCAATATATTTGGCATATAGATGTATCATCAACACACTGAATTTCTTTCTTTTGGTTATGTAGCTAGTAGTGGATCTCTTAGCATTTTGACCCCATCTGCTTTAAAGTATCCAGAACAGTACTTCCCAAAATCTTTGTATAAAAGTAAAGGTAATAAATGGAAGTTGAAAATAGCCTTTGGGATTTTCTCCTGGCTCTGTGAACTCCAGAACCTCAATTTGTCGATAATATCAGCATTTTTGTAGTGTACTCAAACAACAACTATGTATCACACATCACCTGCTGGGACACATTAAAAGATTAACCCCATCATATTTGATTATTTTTTTTCTTAATATTTTATTTTAAAAATATTTTTTAGCCACAGATGTACACATATCTTTATTTATTCATTTATTTTTATGTGGTTTTGAGGATCAAACCGAGTGTCTCATATGTGTAAGGCAAATGCTCTACCACTGAGCCCCCGACCCAGACCCAATATTTTTCTTTTTTGTGAATGCTTTCTAAATTTAATTGTCAGTTTTTCTATTTATTTTAGTAGAGTTTCCAAACATAATGTTAATTTTTGTCAATGAAGATAGGTTTAAATATATATATATATATTTTCATGGCTTTTTTAGGCAGATTTCCATAACTTTTTGTATTTATCTTTTTTGTAACACCTTTCTTATTTTAGACAAAGATCTAGTCTCTAAATGTATTATCCATTTGCATTTCACTCTTTCCTCCTCTGCAGATATGAAGGGAAGGTAGGGAGTATGGGAAGAGGAAATACAATAGAATGAATCAGACATAGCTTCCCTATGTTCATATATGAATACATGACCAGTGAAACGCCACATCATGTACAACTACAAGAATGGGATCCTAATTAGGATAAGATATATTCCCTGTATTTATAATATGCTAAAATATACTCTACTATCATGTAATCTAAAAAGAACAAATAAAAATAATAATAATAAAGAATAGCTTTTTATTATTTAGCTACTTCCATTTTCTCTAATCTGAATAATGAAGTTCATGAAATTTAGTGAAGGTTCTTTTCAGGTGGTCAACTAAGAGAGAGGTCTCAACAGCACTGTTAGTTAATAGGAATGAGTGGAAATAAACAGTTTTAAATAAATTACCCATTTGAAGCAAATTAACTCTTTAAGAACTTAAATGGTGCTATCTTATAAAGTAGTTATTCCCCAAGTTCAAACACTACTCTAAAAGCCATGTTGCTTTCAATCAATTTATGTCTTAGAGAATATGTATTCACCTATTCCACATCAGTGTATGAACAAAACCATATACAGTATTACTAAGAGCTGGGACAAGGACCCCAAAGAATCTATTTTTTTCCAAACCAAAACTTTATTTTATCAGAATATAGGCCTATAACACATGCTGAGGACATGGCCACAAAGTTTTGCTGCTCACTTTGGCAACAGATTGATGTTGCTGACAATTTTTGCATTTTTTCATGCAGGATTGAGGTTTTTGCTCAGGACTCACTTTATTAGAAGTTATTTACACTCAAAAATGGTACAGAGTAGCAGATGTTTTCATACTGATTTCCTGGCCATGATGCTGATAATAAGTTTATGTTCCAATAATTTATTTGCTTCAACACACATAGCAAAAATAAATTAAACATAAAAAGACAAAACCAAAAGACCTGGCCAGGTTCATATGAAAGAAAAACAAACAAAATAAAATATTTTCATACCAAATATCAAAAGCAGCACCTACAGAAGCAGCTACCACAGAAGCTGAAAACTTCAGCTGAGTTGGTGATTGGGTGTTCCTCTCTTAAATGGGGCATGGGGGGGTGCTTGCACAAGAATATTTATATCAGATGATTGTTGTGCTTTTTCTCAATGGGACAAAAAAATAAGGAATCAAGACAGGAAGGATGGCACAGAAAGCAAAAAATTCTAGGTAAGAGAAAAAATACTAGAGGAAGAGAAAAGAAAAAAAAAACAAAAATGCCTGCCACACAAAATTAATACTAGTATCTTCCTTCTCAAATGCATCAATAAATCCAGTCTTAAGAAACATTACTATCAAAGTCCCTATCAAAATGTGAATTCTCTCTTGGGCTGGGTTGTGGTTTAGTACTAGGGTGCTTGCCTAGCAAGCATGAGGAACTGGGTTCAATATCCAACACCATATTAAAAACAAACAAACAAACAGCAACATAAAAAAAACTAAATAAACAAGAAGGTATAAAAAATGTGAATTATCACCAGATGACAGTAATTTTGTTCAATTACCTTATAAATATATTCTAGTGATAAATGAGACCTAACTTCCAAAATAAAACAAATAAGACATTTTGAAACCAAACAACTTAAAATTAAGACAAATGATTTATCTTAAGTTAGAGAATTAAAATTTTCTAAGAAAAAAAGTGGAAAAAAATAACTCTTCCCTAGATCAACAGGGAGCTTAGCAAATTAGAAGCTGACACAAAGTAATGTATTTAGAATCTATTTTTCAGAGCAAAAAAAGATTTTTTTTTTAAATTAAGAAATTTAGAGACATGGAAGAGAGATTAATTTCTACCACATATTCAAAAGCATTCAAAGAATGAGATAATTTCATAGGATCAGCACTCTGTCACATTGGCACAAGCACCAACTTTCCTTATAATACTCCTGAAGCTCAAGAAGTAAAACCAAGAATCATCAAGTGGGATGGCATTAAATTAAAAAGCTTGTACAATGCAAAATAAACAAGATTGTGAAGAGAGAGGCTAACAAATGAGTGAAAATCTTCATCAGCTACTTCTTTGAGAGGGGATTATTATTCAGAATCTATAAAGAACTCAAAAAACTTAACATTAAAAAAAACCCACAAAAAACTGGGTGCAGTGGTACACACCTGTAATTCCAGTGACTCCAGAGACTGAGTCAGGAGAATTATAAATTAGAGATCAGTAATTCATCTCAGCAATTCAGTGAGACCCTCAGTCACTTAGACTCTGTCTTAAAATTAAAACCAAATAACTAACTGACTAACTCCCTAACTAACTAAATAAATAAAAAAAGTTTGGGGATGTAACTCAGTGGTGAAAGTTCCATGGGTTCAAACCTCAGCACAAGGGAGTGCATGCGCATGCACACACACAAATAATAATAACAAAAGAAAAAAAAAAACAAAACCCAAATGTTTCAATCAATAAATGGGCAAAAGAACTAAACAAATACTTCTCAAAAGAAAAAAATACAAAAGGCCAACAAATATATGAAAAAATGCTCAACATCCCTAGATATCAAGGAAATGCAAATGAAAACTATATTGATATGTTGTCTCACTGCAATTACAATGACAGTGATCAAGAATAGAAATAATAAATACTGGCAAGGATGTCATTGTAAAGTTACACTCCTCAGCTGTTGGTAGAATTATAAATCAGTACAAAGACTTTGGAAGGCAGTATGGAGATGCCTCAAAAGACTAGAAATAGTTCTTCCCTAACTTTCCTATGTAAATATATGTATATAGCACACACATATACATGAAGATATATATCTACAAGCACTAATAAAAAAAACTATAAATAAATAGCAGAAAATTCAGTAGAGGGAAGGGAACGGAGGTGGGGATGGGAGGAAAAGGAAAAGTACTGGGGCCTGAATTAGAGCAAATTATGGTGCGTGCTTGAATAACTATGTAAAAACAAACCCTAAATTATATACAGCTAGAAGGAGCTATTAAAAAGATTAGGAATAGAACCACTGTATGACCCAACTACCCCACTCCTTGCTATTTTTCCAAAGGAACTAAAATCAGAATACTATAGTGGTACAGGTACATCAATGTGCAGCATGGCTCACTAAATCCATATTGTGGAACCAACCTGGATGCCCATCAACAGATGAACAGATAATGCAAATATGGTACATAATGGAGTTTTACTTAGCCATGAAGAGGAATAAACTTACAATATTTGCCAGTAAATGGATATAACTGGAGAACATCATTCTAAGTGAAATAAGCCAGACTCAGAAAGTCAAGGATCAAAGTTTTCTCTGATGTGTGGAAGCTAGAATAAAATAAGAAAAGGTGTGTAGGATGGAATCCCAGAAAAATAGAAAGGCTGTCAGTGGAGTGGAGGAAGGGGATTGAGGGACAGGTAGGAAGGATGGGAAAAGGGAAGAACTGAGGAATGAAATTGAACAAAGTATACCATGTTCATATATGAATCACCATAGTGAATTCTGCCTTTATGTATATCTGTAAAGCACTGATTTAAAAATAATAAATAAATGGAAAGGACACCCCTAAAGTACAGAAAGGGGAATAGGGGGAGGGAGGAAGGGAGGAAAAAGGAAGTAGTAGAGGTTGAAATGAAGCAAATTACATTCCATGAAGGTATAATTGTGTCAAAATTACCCTCTGGCCCACATCCCATCAGGCGGTGGAATTTGGGGTCCTCTGTGTGGAGTAAGCTGGCTGCGAAATAAAGCTAAGAAAAGAAAGCGGCAAAAACACCACAGGACACAGAAAGTAATTTTAGAATGGGGAATAGGACGACTCTTCGACCTTAGGGGTAGGGCTTCCACACTGGGAAGAGAGAGAGCAAGAGCCCATGTTTGGTTCATTTATATGGAGGAAACATCAAAGGTTTCCTACAGAATGTTCTTTTGCCAAATAGGAGGTGGGCTGTCCAGGCTCAATGGGTTAGGTCCAACTCCAGAGCTAGAAGAGATGTCTCACTAGTAGAGGGAAGGTAGAGATCTCATGCCTTGGGGGGTCTACACAGGGTAGTGGTGGGATCATTACCAAGGGGAGACTTAAGTCCCCCATGGCTCAGTACCACGTAAAAGATCAGCAGTGAAGCAAGTAGCTTCACTGCTGGCATAACATATAACTCCATTATATGCATAATTATAATGTACAAACATTTATAAAATTAAAGAAAAAAAGAATGAGATGAGTGAGTGGATTGAAGAAATGCAATGTTTGAGAAGATATTTGATAAGACTTTCAATAATCAAAGAATTGGGAAGGCCCTTAGTCTGAAAGCATTTTTAGGATTTGGCTAGGATACATTGTAAACATAGGTACTTTGGAGAAAAACTAATGAATATCCTGCAAAATACACAGTCTAAATAATTTTAGAGAAAAGGAACGATAAGAGTATTGACATTCTTGTCATTGGCAACAATGGATGTTGAGACGCTGATAACAATAGTATAGTTTTTGTACTTAATCAACCTTTCTTTCGAGGGGAGAGGGAAATACTAATATTTTAAAACATGAATAATTATGAAGATCAAAACAATACTACAAAACAATAGATATATAATTTAATTAAATAAATTGATAATTACTTGATAGGGAAAATAGCACTGATAATTTTGTATATGTCTTTTAAGAAAATGATTAAACAAAAGCTCTTAAAAATGGTGGTGCTCAGAATAGAATTAAAATAGGCTAATTCTTACAAGGAATTGTAAACTTAATAATTACAACTTTGTACAAAATATTTAGATAAACAATAAAGCCTAATATTAATTTTTATACTTTTAAAATATTACAGTCAATTTAAGAGTAAGTAATAAAAGTACTATGTATCACTCCAACCAATCAGATGAAATAATAGGGAACATAGAAAGTTTAATATAAAGAAAGCAGAGAGAATGAGGGAAAAACAAAGAAAAATATGATAGACAATTCATATCAGAAAATAAAAATAAGGAAAATAATATCCATCCAAAATTTCAGGAAATGTATTTTTCTCCCAAGATATATGATTCCTTTGGTAGATGAAGTCATGAGAATGGAGTCCTCATGCTGATATTAGTGGTTTTGTAAGAAGAGGAAGACAGACCTGATCTAAGCAAGTCCACTTTGCCTTACCATGTGATGCCCTGTGCCACCATGGGGTATTGCCAAGAATCCCCATCAACAAGAAGAACCCCACTAGATGTGGCCCCTTGACTTTTGACCTCCAGTAGTATGAGCTGAATAAATTCTTATTCTCAAAAAACAAAACAAAACAAAAAAAAAAGACCACATCTCTGTTCCTTTGTACACACGCTGTAGGTGTCCCTCATTACTTCTTCACTAAGAATACATTGGACAAGTTTACATGAGTTTTTCCCTTTTATTTCTTTTTCAGAGCCATCTCAGTCATTAGTATTAGGCTATCCCAGGCTAATTATGTCATTCCTAGGTGATTAGTTATGTCTAGTTCTAGGGTTTGATATTAAGAAACCAATTTTGATTCTTGCAACTTGACTTTTCCTCAGTACTAGTTGTAGATGTAAGTTGGTATCTTGCTTGCATAAATCTACTTGGAAATAGAATATTTATCAGGATCCTTCTGACATTAGCAAATGGGTACAAATTAATTATTGGAAAGACACTAATATTATATATTTTTTAAAAATCTAGCCACCTACTTCTTAAGAGATGAAATTCACATAACACCAAATAAAATATTAAAAGTGAAAGGAGTGAAATGGGCATGCTCTACAAAAACTAGTATTTATTAGATATGCTCCTAAACATTCCTGTGGGGAACCACCCATGAGCTACTTGAGGGATCTTCACTTGGTATCAAGCCATGGAGGCTTAGGTTATTTCCGTGGGAACTATCCTGGTTTTGCTGTGTGTGTGTCAGGTCCCCAAGAAATGAGATCTCTGTCTTTGGTCTACTAGGAAGACAACTCTCTTAGCTCTGGAGTTTCGCATAACCCATTGGGAACAGGACAACCCACTTCCTACCTTATTTGGTAAAGAACATTCCATGAAAAACCTTTGATGCTCCCCCATATAAGTAAAGCAATCGTGGGCTTCATTGCTTTTTTTTTCTAGTATGGAAACTTGATCCCTAAGATGGGCTAGCCATCCCGCCCAGCTTTTTAAAAAAAATATTTTCTGTGTCCTTTTTGCAGCCTTCTCTCTCTTAGCTTTTATTTTGCAGCCAGCCCACTCCAAGAAGAGGAACCTCAATTCTGTTGACTGGGTGGGACAAGGACCAGACATTTTTCTACATTTTATACATTAGCTTAGTAGTTATCTTAACAATCCAAAGATATAACTCTCTTTTATGCTTATGATTCTTGTGTGGAAAATGATGCATAGAGGATCAAATTATTTGCCACAGTCATTCATCTAATCAATGATTGAGTTGGGATATGAACTCAAGAGTTGGTGTTTTGTTTTGTTTTCATAACCCAAATAGCAACCCAGAGAACTTTAGCAATTTTGAAATCAGATAAGTCATAATTTAAGGTAAAATAATGGGGCAAATATTAAGTTGAAATTTTAATAACATAAATGCTTCCACAAGAATACATAGCTGACATAATAAATTTGTATACATAAGATTAAATGCTGTAATAGTCATCATTTTATTGCAAATTCCTAATAAAAATAAATTCCTAAGAAAATCAACTTGAAAGAGGAATGCTTTATTTTGGTTCATGGTTAGTGAGGTTTTAGCTCGTGGTCAGCTGGCTCCGTTGCTTTGAGCCTTGAGATGAGGCAGATGTCATGGAAGAAGACACGGAGGAGAAAAGCTGCTCAGCTCAACACAGCCAGGAAGTAAGACACAGAAAGGACCAGGGACAAGAAATACCCTTTCAGGGCAAACTGCTGTGTGACCTACTTCTTCCAACCAGGCCCATCTCCTGAAGTTTCCACCACCTCCCCATAATGCCATTCAATTATTAATTCATCAGTGGATTAATTTATTGAAAGAGTCAAAGCCCCTGTGATACAATCACTTCCTAAATGCCCACCATTGAACCTTATTGTATTGAGGAACATGTCTTTAACTTGAGTCTTCAAGGGACACTTCATATACAACCATAACAATTGTTTTGAAGCATTGTAAGCAAAACTAAAAGAAAAAGAAAAAAGAAAAAAATAGTTAGTTATGCCCAAAGAATGAATAAAATTAACCAACCTAATTATGTGTATGTATTGTGTGTTCATGTATGTAAGAATATTCACTATTTGAGCACTAATAGGAGCAATTATAAAATTAGACTGGGTATTATATGTAAGAAGTATATGTAAGTTTCAAGTAGTTGATATCCTGTTTAATACAATTTCTCCCAGTTATTCAAATTCAATTTGAATTGGCTGTGTTCCAATAAAACATTAATCATTACACCTAGAATTTGAATTTCATATGATTTTCATCTGTAAAGATATATTCTTTTCTATTTTCTTTTCTTCAACTACTTACACATGTAAAAAATTAGTCCTCAGTTGATACAAAAAAAAAAAAGAGTGAAGGCTACATCACACACATAGATTTGGTTTGATGTCTATTACTTTTTGCATTAATTAATTAAATATGTAATATAAATGGTGTACAGCTCTAAAGATTTGGATCTTGAAAAAAAAGTTCTATGTAACAGAGAAGATTGCACAGAGCTCATATTTATATTGTTTAAATTGACATTATTCTATTGAAGATTAATAGACATGCTTTGTTGTATTTCTGTATTTAAGATGATAATATACCTCAGAAAGTTCATATTTGACTTTCTTAATTTTTAGCTGACAAAATCTTTTCTAAGTGTAGTTCAATAATTCTTTCTGAATTTCTTGTTTTACCTTGCTGAGCATTAGCATTTCCCTTTCTGTACCACTGAGTTTTATATTGTAATAACTATCTTCCTTGTCTCATAACCCAAAATTTTCTTGGTATAAGTTGCAGTGGAGTAAAGAACTTTTAAACAAAGCTTAATAATATTTTGCCCAGTATATGATGATCTTCTGTAGTTAATGATTTCTGAGTCTTTATTGCTCTATTTCTCCATAAGTATTTTCTATACTTCAGCTCACATTTGCATTATGGAAAAGATTATTTTTTCATATTTTTATCTTTAAGTAGTAATTTTATTTATTTTCCACTGTGGGAAATTATTTTTACTAAAGATAATGTAAACTAAAATATACTTGAAAATGTTTTCATTGAAAACTTAGTATTTCTATAAGTTATCAATACTAGTATTGTTTTATCTGTTGTTTATATATGTTAGTTATGTTAGATTTTTGCATGGAAATTGATATTTATTTGAAGACACTAGATTATTTTATAGTTTTGTTTTTCAGTTTGTCATTTTTCTAAATAAGAACTCAATTTTTAATATAGTCAATAAAGGAACATTTTTTCTCATTAATTCTATTTTGCATTTTTATTGCAGATTTAACATATTTACATTGGTATGTGCAGCCATCCATTAGCAAACTATAAACTTCAGATGAAACCATATTAAAAATTAAGAGACATTTAGCAAGTAGTAAGAATTCATTAGTTTTGATGCTTAAACATTTACATTTACTAATGATAATTATGTAAACAAAGTATTTTGCTAATTTAATGAAAGTTATATAAAAGTGAAATATAAACCTAAATTATTTTAATCTAATTTTTATATCAACTATTACTTTATTTCTTCTTTTATTTCTCAAATGTTTTATTTCTTTTTCAAGAGGTAAATTCTAAAAAAAATGCAACAACTTATGTAAACTGTGTCCAGAATAACATGAATTTCTCTTTATTTCCAGTGTAACTAGAGAAATGTTTAACTAATTGTAATCCATAGATATCTAGGAACCTTGGAGACTTTTTCAAAGCGTCTGTGAGGTCAATACTCTGGAATCCTCAGAACTGGGAAAACTAAATTATTTTCATAGTAATATTAACATGTGTGCTTTATTTTGCTCTGTTGACATTTGCACATGAACTGAAAAATCAATGATGGATGGAAATTGCTATCCTAGATTACTAAAGTGACAGCCAACTGCACCTGTAGTTTTTGCCCAGGTCACTTTTATATACACAACACTCAAAACAAACTTCCAGATTTTTAAAATAATGAACTGGAAGAAGCAATAAAAGTAATAATTTCATTATGATGTGACCTTTAATTACAAATTCTTTTATGATTTTTTTTGTATCAAAATGAGAAATATACAAGAGTTATAAAAAGCTCTTTGGTACTTTAGTATATCTTTGTTTATGTGGTATGGTGAAGACAACACACACTAGCTAACAAGAGCAGATTGCATACACCTCTTGCCTACTTCATATTTGCAGACAACACTATGGTGACCTATAGTCAGCCACAGTAGAATTCATACTACAGAAATTGACAAAAATCCAAACATAAATCATAGCCACATTATTATGGCTTTGATATTTTTTAAAAAAGACTAGCAATAATAAATGTTAGTAATAATAGAGCAAGTGAAATATTCATAGTTTCCTGGAAAGAATATAAAATAGTACAATGACTCTTGACAACTGTTGGGCAGTTTCTTATATAAGTAAACATATATCTTATGCTGTGATCGCAATTTCATTTCTGGAATTTGATTTTTTACTTAAGAAGGATGAATACAAACTTCCATAAAAAAATTGTTCAGGAATGCTTATTCCAGCTTTGTTCATAATGGTAAGAACTTGAAACATCATATGTATGTGAGTCCTCATGAATATACACTTTGTTATACTCATATATTTGTTAATGGGTTGTAGCTCACTGGTAGCACTTAACTCGCATATGTGAGGTACTGGGTTTGATCCTCAGTACCAGATAAAACTAAATAAATAAAAGAAAGGTATCGTGTTCGTTCACAACAAAAATTAAAAAAATAGTAGTATTCAGTAAAACAATAAAAAACAACACTGGAAGAAAAAAAAGTAGATAAGTTACAAAAGTATTTTGGTAAGTAATAGTATGATTTCCTTTACACAAGAATCAGATATAGCCAAAACTGATCTACAGTGATAAAACAGTAGTGGATACCCCTAGGTGGTAACGCAACCATCTTCTTTCTATCAGGGGTTCTACTTTCACCTGTTTCATTTATTCAATGTTTACCTAAGATTTCAAATAAACGGAACATTTCATAGCTAATAAAATTTGAAAACTATGATAATATTCCATTAAATTGTGTGAGCAGATATTTGACACAAATAGAGCTCAGGATTGAGGAGGCTAAAATAGGAAAAGTGCTTAGAGACAAATATAATATTTTAATCTTTCAAGCGATTAGGAAACACAGTTACCAAACACACTGGATAAATGAGCTGTTGTTGTATTTTATTGTATATTAAAAGTAAAATATTTAACTCCAAAGAAAGAGAGAGAAAAAAGGGAAGAAAAGCAAATTATAACTGACTTTATTCCTTCAGCATATATAAAAATAGAATTAAGATAAGGGTCAATAATTTAAAATGAGATGAAAAATACACATTGCTAAATACACCATGTTTTATTTAAGCTTCATTACCAGTAAGCATTTTACTGAGTTAAGTAGACTGGATGGGAGTAAAATGCTTTATCTGCTTGATATTTTTAGCAGATATTCATGTATAAAATCAATACTAGAGATACTACTTTGAAGATATCATAATGGGACTTAATGTTCTCTTTTATGTGTTACATCTCAACATAAAATATATTTTACAACTACATTGTATACCTAGCTAAACTTGACAGCGATTGTTACAATCATTGTATTCTTTCTGTAAGATTATTGTGCTCTGAGTTGAGTTGTTATTTTTTTGTCTGCAGTTACTTTGCTCCCTGCTTTAATGAAAGCCATGCATCATTGCATTAAGTGAAGTAAAGCACTGGATAAAATAGGACACTGCTATTAACCTCTAACATTAGTGTGTAGGGAGGCAGAGACAAGTTTAATAACTCAGAGATAAAATACTCAAAGTGTAATTACCTAAGCCCGCTTCACCTTGGCATATTAACATAGGGTAATAAACTTGAGTCCATTTTCAAAGAGGAATGAAATCATTGTCAATAATCAATTGTGTCCATTTTATGGCTTATGAAAGGATTGGTCTTTTAAAATGGGGTCATCATTCGATGTTTAACTTTTGTGAAACGATGCAGTGTTTCATTTTAGTGCTACATAAAGCAGACTTTAGAATGTGCAAATTTAAATTCAGTATTTAGTTTTTAAGAATGTCTTGTTTTGTTAAATATAACTCATTCCAAATACAGTTTCTTATTTGTATTACATGTCATTTTTACGTTTTGAGGTTATATGAAGGACAGCAAAAAAATTCTTACTTTCCAGACTGCACAAAAATCTAATTTTAATTGTTTAATTAATGCAATAACGTCATACTAATATAAAATTCTTTTGTGACAAAAGTGGTGCTTTTTAAAAAATATATTTTAGTTGTAGATGGGCACAATATCTTTATTAATTTATCTTTATGTGGTGTTGAGGATCGAACCTTGTGGCTCACATATTAAGCGAGTTCTCTACCACTGAGCCATAACCCCCAAAGGTGACACTTTTTGATAAGAAAGAAGAAAACAAATTGCTGTTTACCCTTGAGTTCATTAAACTGTTTATATCTTCCTTTGTCATATAGTTTGTTTTTTGTAAAGAACATGAAATATGATTTAAATGTTAATTCAAATAATATAAATCATAACTACAAATAAGGTTTACTTTTAATGATGACAATTACATGGGAGATTAATAGGAATATAATATTGAAAGACTACAAGAAAAACATATATATAGGAATCCTACATATTTTCTCTACCTCAGAATGCATTTGAAACACTGAATATTTCAAAAAATCTTTTAGGAAAGTTAAGGTTTTTAGCCCTAATGAAATTAGACAGTGAACCCAGATAAGCTTAAATATAAATCTTTGTTTACAAGCAAATCATTACTTGACCCTACTATAAAATTACTTAGAAATATGATCCTGAAGCCAAGAAAACCTAAAGTATGCATTTTTGAGTCATGAACAGGAAGATGCTGATGATCAACTGATGTGTTCTTTCTAGGAGTTAAATTTATGTCAACACATTCCCATTTGCATTTATAAACCATTTCATGGCTATTTGATGGTGTTTAAATTATTATTTATTTTTATAGTAACGTCGAACAAACAAAAATGTCTAGCAATTAGATATCTGAATAACCATCCTGACAACCTGAGTTTTCAACAACTTGTTAGGCTTGACCCATTCATAGGGTTTGTCAAATTATTTAAGGAACAATTTAGCACAGATGTAAGTTAGCATAAAAAATGTATATTTTCATAATGGTGCCAACAATAAACCTTAACAAAACACATAATATCGGTAGAATACTTAGTCTTTTAGAAATATTTTAAGATTTAATACAAAGTGAGGGAAGCTTCCATGGCCAGAAATTAACTTTCCAATCTATTCCAGAAGTCTTCTAAAGAAGAAGCTTATCTGAGACCAAAGGAACCATAGTAAAATGAAATTCATCAAAGAAACATTGCTGACCTCTGTGGCCATTAGCTTTGCTCAACCATGAAGGTGAATGATACTTACAAAGGCAATTAGGTTTGAGTGCAAGGTAGATTGAAAAATTGGTTTTAACTGTTTATATTATTATGGTTTCAAAGGTGAAGACATGTTTTGAAACTCTGCTTTGTTTTGAAGTATGGAAACCACAGGGTAGACGGTATACAAAAGTAGAAAAGAACACAAATTTTATTAGGTCAGAAATTATACTGATAAATCAAAACACCAAGTCACATTGTAAAATTGTGGATGAGTCATGAAAAGCAAACCCTCCCAAGTTTAGCTAGAAAGGCTGAAGTATATTTCATGTGGAACTTGGGAGTAATTTGAAAAAAGTTCCAAATGGCAGAAGTGTTAGGTATTTTCAGGGGTGTTATTTAAGCCCTACATTTAGAAAATGCTATGAAAGACAAGTACTAATAAGGCAAATGACTTTTCCTTGTCCTATATTTTAAAAATAATTTTTATAATCTTGTTAAGCAGAAATCTGTGTGAGTGGTCCTGCCATGAATTACATCAAATGAGATTAATAGAGTAAACTTTTCTAAATCACCAAGTGACACCAAAGTTAATTAACAACATGGAAATTGAATGACTTAACAAAAACTGCTGTAAATTTTTATGAGGTGATGACAGATTGGTTATTGGTACAATTTGCACAGTTAAGGAGGGAGAATGGGACCTAACATGATGTCCTATTTACAAATTCTAAGAAGATATTATTTATTCTATATATAGCTTCATAAACAACTTCTATTAATTTAGTTGATCTTTTGAGTTTGTGAAAGCATATCTGACAAACAGTATTTTGATAAATATTTTTTCATTTGAATTGTCAATTTTAGTGATTACATATCATTGGAATTACCATATAATCAATGCATCCAAGGATAAACTTTCAAAGAACTTTGTATTTTAACCTTAATGGTGTACAGTAACTCTGGCTTCCTTTTATTTTAATAATTATTATTTTTCCTTTATTTTTATAATAAAATTTTCAATAATTATGGTGAAAGATTGGCAGTCTATTTTCCAAAGCCATATGTAATTTTAAAATGTATATATATAATCAGAGCTATGATAAATTATGGTATAATGGTATATCAAGAATTGTAATGCAAAAATAAATAAATAAGTAAATAAATAAAAATTAAAAAAAATAAAAGAAGCAATCCAAGTATAAAAAAACTCCACTAATAAACATATAACATATAAGATAAAAAAATTAAAAAATAAAATGTAACTAATTATAGTCTTTTAAAATTCCTATAATAATTGTCATCATTGTGATATATTAAAGCTATCAGACAAGCTTATATTTCTATAAATAAATTGTATTTAATAAAATAACATTTCAACAGTCCATGTTTATTGGAATTTGTCACTCTAAGTAGTGTGGATATTCCAATTTATAATAGAAGTTCAGTGGATTAGACAAAAGGGAATTAAGGAGAGATGAAAGGAAAAAGAAAGTGGAAAGAATCTGATGTAACTTTCCTGTGTATGTATGAACACACCACAGTGAATCTTACCATTGTATACATTCACAAGAAGGGGTTCTAATTAGATCACAATATATTTCATGCTTCTATAATTACATCACAATGGATTCTACTGTCATATATAACTAAAGAAAATCAATAAAATAAAAAAGTAAGACTATTTAAGAAACATCTTTCCGGGATCAGTATTGAAATGATACTAGTTTAATTTCTACATATATGCACATTTCACTGTAATAAATTTACATTTAAAATTATGATAATTTTAAAACAGATGAATTCTATTATGTTCACATTAGATGCTGATGAAATTCAGAATAGTTGCCTCTATTACAAAATATTACAAAAATAGTGTATAACTTTAAAATTTAGAAAAAAAATGTTCTTTCCCCACTTTTTAGTATAACAAGGATCAAATTAACATCTTAATTAAGCACCATCATTGTTTCCATTCTTATGTGTGGCACTATGAAAATCTCAGAAAAATGACTTTAGGTTTTTAAGATAACCTTTGTTGAAACTGACTTTATCCCTTCATTAGAGAAAATTCAGGTTTTAGCTAGGCACTTGATGAGCTGGTACCATCTCCACTCTGCAATGTTCTGATCTCAAAATGTCTTCTTCCACAAAGTATAAGCAATGTTCACATACCCCGAAATTACCTCCTGTGGCTACATCAGCCACAACTCCTCCTACTATTTTTTTCATGATTAATGGTAATTCCATTCTATCAGTTGCCTGGGTGACAAAACTTCTTGTGACTCTTGACATCAGTCCATCAACAAATTGTATTACTTCAACCTTTAATACATACCTAGAATTTCATCTTATTTCTCCAATACTCTTTTGAAGCATTTTTTCATTTTCTTTATCCTGGGTTATTGCAATTATCTCTTTATAGTTTTACTTTTTTATTCCCAACACCCTTTTCTTCCTACCAAAACCAGTTATTGTTATTCTCAACATGGAAGTCATAGAGCTTCTGTGGTTCATCCATGTGTGACTCTCTCAGAAACCTGATTTGGCCTTCTAGTTTCTTTCTTTCTTTCTTTCTTTTCTTATTTTTTTTAAAGAGAGAGTGAGAGAGGAGAGAGAGAGAGAGAGAGAGAGAGAGAGAGAGAGAGAGAGAGAGAATTTTTTTAATATTTATTTTTTAGTTATCGGCGGACACAACATCTTTGTACGTGGTGCTGAGAATCGAATCCAGTCGCACGCATGCCAGGTGAGCCCGCTACCACTTGAGCCACATCCCCAGTGCCCCTTCTAGTTTCTTTGGGATTAAAACAAAGCCCCCTACTTCTCTTAGGTAAAGTTAGTTGACGTTAATATTATCTGCCTGTATTTATTGTTTACCACTGACCTTCTTATCCCTCCATTTTATCTGTTCTTCAATTTTTTTTTAATTTCTGTCTTTTTAAACATTTTTTTTAGTTGTACATGAACATGATACCTTTATTGTAGTTTCTGTCTTTTTAAACATTTTTTTTTTTTTTTAGTTGTACATGGACACGATACCTTCATTGTATCTATTTATTTTTATGTGGTGCTGAGGATCAAACCTAGTGACTCCTACTTGTGAGGCAAACACTCTACAACTGATCTAAAACCCCAGACCTCAGGTTCTTTCTTTGGTTATCCCTTGCTTACTTCAGGTTTCATATTTATAATTTCAAAGACTCTCCCATCTGTACCATACTCTTGGTGTAATTTTTTTTTCATTTTAAACTCATTTATGTATCTTATTAGTTAACCTCCTTTCCTACAGTGTAGACATTTCAAGGAGTCAGGGATTTTTGTGTTTTGTCTGTGTTTTATTTCATAATACCTGGAATTGTGCCATCCATGGTAGGTGTTAAATAAATATACATAAGTTAACAAATATATAAAGCAGCAAAAAGTCTTTGCCTTGTGATTTTCTAGACAGTTAGATGATGAAAGTAAGGGAGGATAAAGAAGGTTGGGAATACTGATTCTCTCCCTCTTAAATGTGCATGAAAGGACCTAAGGAGACTGTACTGCATTTTAGGAGGTCTGTCTTCTTTTAGAAAGAGGCATGACTAGCAAACATCTCCAGGCAAATTAGGCTTTACAAGATTTATGTGAATTTCAAAATGAAGGGATTGTCAAAGAAAGCCACAGCCACAAACAGGGGCTCTTTAAATAACTTCTATTGATAATTTTGGTAACCACTAATGTTTGGCAGCCACATCAAAACAGTACTTGGAAAATGCTATCAATTAATATTTTACTTTCACCACTATCTGCAAAAAAAAAAAAAAAAAGTCACAGATGTACATGGCCTGTGCCACGTGTGGTAGATAAGATACTGTCAGTCCAGTGATCTAGTATATATCAGTTGAGTGCACCATACATTTCATGTACAATATAAACTTTAGTGTGTGAGGGTGCTTACAGGCAGAGTACAGTGATTGTTTCCTCCTGAAATTTTGTCATTCTATAATATAGGCTGCATACTGATGTTCTTCTGTATGTATCATCACCAAAGTTCCAGTAGGGAGAAGATCACCAAACCCTGCAGACTGTGCATAATACCAAAAGCACACTGTGAGGATAAAGTATCACCTTCTTATCATGTTCTGTAGGGCTATCCAGATTTTTCTCATATTAGTCCCGTTTTGGAGGCACTGTGGACTCACTAAGCATTATTTCCATCAATTGTGATTGATTCCAGGTCACAGTGGCTTCCGCAGTAGTGTTTGGGACTTGCAGAGTTGCAGAGGGTATTTGGAATTGATTAAATCTATAAAATCTCCTCAGACCAGAGTCATATGTATTTATATGCAGTCATTTGAACCGTTGTCTCCTCTTGAAGATGGGAAAGACTGTTTACTCCTGTTCCAGATATATGAGTTCATTAAGATCCAAAGATTGCTCCTGTCGTCATATATGACTTCTTAGCAAGGGAGGGAGAGTGGGAAAGTGTCAGGTGTGGAGAAGTCTAAGTTCATGTCGTTCCGGGTATCATTGAGCTGAGCATCCACTTTCACCAGTGCAGGCATCATATAAATTGCTCACTGTCCTTAGATAACAGGGAAAGAAAAAGAAGAGTAAACTCTTCTGAAAAAGGATGGTGAATTATAGACCACCTCAGGTAAAGAAGTAATTGAAAGTAAGAATGCCTGTGAAGGACAGGATGAAAGGATTGCTTTACTTTGTTTTGTGGTATTCATCCCTCATTTGAGGAGAATGCAAACAGTAGGAAGCTTTTCCATCCCAAAGTGAAAGATGAAGGGCACTATAAGTATATTTTTAAAAGTATCTGTCAATGCTTGAATATTTTCCCACCCTCCACTCAGTCAGCTATCCTGGTTGACCAGTGGACAGCTTTCATGTCCCCTACTCTTTGTCATTTAGGATAAGGGAGTTTCCCATAGAAGCAAAGGTATTTAGGAAAAGAGTGACACTGCACCTATTATTGATATCATTTCCTATGTATTTACCCAAATAAATTGAGTCTTCTCACTAAACCACTTATAGAGCTTGATTAAATTGAGACTTCTCACTAAACCACTAATAGAGTTTGGTTTAATAGTAAAGGATTAAAACTTTCAGAAGATTAAAAACTCTTAAAATAGATCTTTATATTTTTTTCACAAAATGTTGGAGTATCCAAATATGTATCCAAATATGTATCCAAATGTATCCAAATATGATATTATTAGTTGAAAAACAGTTACTCAAGATTTTATTTGACGGCTAAATAGAAGTTCTACTGATATCTATACCAAAAAATATACACGTCGGGCTGGGGATGAGGCTCAAGTGGTAGCACGCTCGCCTGGAATGCGTGCGGCCCGGGTTCAATCCTCAGCACCACATACAAACAAAGATGTTGTGCCCGCCCATAACTAAAAAATAAATATTAAAATTCTCTCTCTCTCTACCTCTCTCTACTTGTCTCTCTTTAAAAAAAATATACATGTCAAACAGCAAAACCATTAGGTTCCAACTGTAATTACATTGTCAGTATTACTACATTGACCTTGAACTGAAATGCTTTTGCTTAGAATTTGTTGGTAATATGTTTTTAGTTTACTAAATGTGTTAGAATTTCATTTTCAAAAGTGTAATTCCATTTCCAATATTTTATTTTTTACTGATCTTCTCAAAGAATGACAAGCAGAGCCATAATTTACAAATGTAAACTTTAGGACCAAATTAGCATGTACATAATACATATATTATCCTTTGTTCAGCATGTTTATCTTATGTATGCAATACAAATGGCAGATTAAATATCACCAGCCATTCATTGATTTATGATGGATTTACCGATTTAAAATTGTTATGTCAAATAGATTCACCCCCTCATCATTTGTATAGGGCACTTAAATTGTTTCTGCTTTTTGACTGCTATGTGATTATTTATTTGCAAGTTTTATTCATATGCCTTAGTTTTCATTTGAAATATTCCTAAAAATGCAACCACCATTGAGTTACACTTCTTTTTTTTCTTTTTTTCTTTTTTCAAAGTTCAGGTCAGATGGGTAATGTGCCGATGTCATAACAAGGTTTAGAGGGAGGCACATCTCACACAATAGCGTGAACACCCAATCATCACGCTTATGAACTGAAGGATTCAGTTGCACTTCTTTTTTTTTTTTTTTTTTTTAAACTTCTGATTCACAATAGCTGAGCACTCTTCCAAAATTTTTAATTTGCACTTTCACTAGTAGCATAGAAGGTCATCTTTCTGTATTGAAGGGTAGTTAATTTTAGCATTGAGAATTGGTTTAAATCTGGATCTCATTGTTGTAATTTGCAGCTTCTTGCTCCCTAGTTTGAACTCATATATATTTTGAATTTACATATCAAAAGTAGTCTTTCATATTTTTGTTAGAAATTTTTATTTTCATCCATTTAATGTATTTTACTATGTTTTATTTTTGCAATTATGCTATTTTTGTGTCTTTAATGTATAGAAATACATTATTTTTATTTGGCCAAATAAAAAAATTGTGATTGCTTTCACCATTTTGTTTGTTTAATTTTTTAACTTAAAAAGTCCTTTTTTTGACTGTGCCTTTTCTCTTATAAACTCTCTAAATACTGAGATTAGAATTTTTGTCTTCCAGCTGGCCGGACCCTTGTTGTAAGGCATGTCTGGTTATAAGCATTGTCTCTCTGTTTGTGATGCTATGAAAATGAGTTCAGATCACTGCCAGGAGCCAACCATGTAGTGTGTGTGTGTGAGCTATGTGCATTCTAGCCATATGAGGGGACAGGTCTGCCATTGCATGCTGATTGGGCTGCATGATACAAGTGTGCCACTCTCGTCACTCTGCCTGTGATCCCACACAGCATGACGTGCCAAGATGTCAATCAATCTGCTGACCACAAGACATCAGGAAGCAAAACTCCACCTTATCCCCTGACTTATTTGGTGAAGTACATTCTATTGAAATTCCTTTGTTGGTCCCCCTATAAAAATAAAGAGATTCGGGGGCACGCTCTTTTTTCCAGCACTCTTTCCAGTGTGGAAGCTGGAAGGTCGCAGAGCAGTTCCACCCTCGATATGAAAATTACCTGTGTCCTGTGCTTTCTTGTCATTTTCTTAGCTCAATGTTACAGCCAGCTCTTTTAAACTCAGCTCATCCCATCAGCGCGGGTTGCTGCCACGAGATCACCTCACTGTTTCTCCACTCTCTGGTGGTTTCCCATTGCACTCTGGGCTGGGAAATGTGCTGGCCACCTATTAGGTCTCTGAACTCATCTCCTACCTTCCTCAGACCCACATCATTTTGCTGAAGTCACCCTTACTTTCTTTTGTTATTTCTTTCTTTCTTTATTTTTAAAATATACCTGTAAATATGTGAGGTATTCCTCCCTCCCAAATTCATGTGTGAAATAATGCAAGAAATTTTACAGGTAAAATGATTGAATTATAAGAGTATTAGCTTAATCAGTGCATTAATTCACTTGAATGGGATAACTAGGGTGGTAACTGTAGGTAGGTAGGGTATGTCAGGAGAGGTGAGTCATTTGAAGTATGCCTTTGAAATATATATTTTGTTCCTTTCTCTGCATGCTCTCTTTCTCTGAATCCTGGTGGGAAGTCCTGAGCTGTTCTATGCCACATCCTTCCATCATGATGTTCTTCGTCTCCTCTGGCCCAGAGCAATGGAGTTGGTTGTTTTGTTTATGGACCAAAACCTCTGAAATCATGAGCCCCCAATAAACTTTACTTTCTGACTAAAACACTCCTATTTTCCACTACCAGTTCTATTGTATAATTTTTTTTTTAATGTGATAAAACACACCCTAGTGTCATGGTTTGGCTTTAAATAGTTATTTATGTTTTAACGAGATGTAGAAAGAAATGCTTTATGATTACACAGAATAAAACTATTTTTTCTTTTTATTCATTTGTGCAAATTGTATATTTTAATCTTGTAACTTTTTTTTTTCAGCCTGGTAAACTTCTCTTAAAAGTTTGTCTATTTTAGGTTCTCTATTGTTAAATTCATACACCTTTCAGTGATTGTCTTTATTTCAACTCTCTTATTTACATATAGTTTGGCCAGGAATACATTTATAGATTGATATTTTTTTCTTTTATTTCTTTCACTACTTTGAAATAATTCCCCGCCCCTGCAATTTTTCAAGTGGAAGTTTACTGTTTTTCTGATCTTTCTTCTTCTGTATGTCATGTCTCCTTTCTTCTCTGGCTCGTTTCAAGATTTCATTTTTATCACTATCTTTAAGCATCTAGGTTTTCACATGCATTGGGGTAGTTTTATGTATGTTTCCCATGCTTGTAATTTATTGAGCTTTAAAGGTTCATACTTTGTATTAAACTTGGAAAAATTATATATTATTTATTGAATTATATATTTCTTTTCCCTGTCCTCTAATCTCTCTTTTTCCTGAATTTTACTCCACGTACATTAGACCACTTAAAGATTTTCCACAGCTCACTTAAGCTCTGCTCATTTTTAATTCAGTATTTTTTCTTATTTCTGTATTTTTTACTGTTTTTTTTCCTGCAGTTTTACAAATCTACAGTTGGCAGTGTATAATCTGAAATTAATAATATCAAGTCTGTTTTCTCTCATTAATTTATTTTTATCTCTATAAATTTCATACAGGTGTATTCATATCCTTTGTGTCTCTTGGACATGTACTATTTTTGTTTTTCCTTTTTGAATGTATAGAATCTTATTATAATAAATAGTTTTATCCCCCTCTTTGCTTCATCCCATCACTCCATTCTTGGATCTGTTAATACTAATTAATGTTTCACCTTAGTATGAGTTATATGTTCCAGATTTTTTGCAGGTTTAGTAGTTTGTTTGGATTCAAGCTAATGTGAAGTTTGTTTTACTGTGTTCTGAAAACGTTTTTGTACTTATAAATATTCTTGGACTTTGTTTTAAGTTGTAGTTAAGCTACTTAGGAATAGTTTGATTATCTTCAAGACTGCTTTTACACACTATTTGGCAGGAGCAAAGCATCCTTTAGAGACAATTCCTCCCACTATTGAAGCAATATCTTTTTTAAATTACTTTAACAGTTGTCCTGAATTATAATATTTTTTACTCTGACTTGTACAAACTCAAAATAATACCTATTCTGTATGCTCTGTAAGAATTGTTCCTACTGTATCTTTCAGATGGTCTTTCCCTGGTCTTGGGTATTTTCTTCACATTGATGATTATTGCTCAGCTGAAGATGGTAAATGTATGTTGCTGTAACTTACTCTTCACTGATTCTCAGTCTTGTGAAGTATAGTTGCTTTCTTCTGATTGAACTCAGGAAGGCTGCTGGATCCACCTATAGTCCTTCTCCAAGATCACAGCCTGAAGACTCCCTCTAAACAAGAGTCTGAGGAAATCATAAGACCAGGTTCCTGGAATTAATGTCTATCTGATGTCCAATGTCATAAAACAGTTGTTTCATATATCTTGCTAAGCTTTATAGTTGGTTCAAGCAGAAGGGAAAATTAGATCCATTTTACTCATGTTTTTCCAAAAGCATAAATTCAAAAGTAATGTCTAGATCAACGGTTAGTTATGAGTAGAGTCAATACTTGTTCATTCATGTTGCACAGGCAACATAAAAAGTAGTAACAGTTTTGAGTATCTTTATCTGAAGTGCTTGAGACCAATAGTATTTTAGATTTTGTATTTTTTTTTTTTTACTTTGGAATATTTTCACATTCACTCGATATCTTGGGAATGGGACCCAAGTCTAAATATAATATTCATTTGTGTTTTATACATACCTTATACGCATAGCCTAAAGGTAATTTTATGCAATATTTTCAGTGTGCTGTGTTTTGACTGCAATGCATCACATAAAGTAAGGTGTGGAATTTTCCACTTGTAGCATCATATCAACACTCAAAAAGTTGTTTTTCTTTGTGTTGTTTCAGATTTCAGAGTTTTGGTTAAGGAATGCTCAACTGGCACTAGTTTTTCAAAATTAATTATTTGATTAAAAAAAGTATCAGTTTATCTGGACCATGGACCTATTAACTTTTGGATATTAAAAATTTATTAATTAATAAAAACACCAAATTGCTTTATGCAATCAGTTTAATTGAGTAACTTCTTCAATTCAATTTTTACTGGTTCTAAAACTCAAATAAAAGAAACAAGAAGCAAAACTTTATTTTTGTTGTTTTCTCTAATGGTTAGATAGACTCTAGTAAACTTTTAGTATAGGAAGTGGAATCTGGATATATTATGTGCCATATTTATTATTTAAACTCTTTGTACATTCACATATATTCATACATATTGTTGACAAGTGAAAAAATTTAAAAATAATGCAATAATCAGAAAATCAAGCTTCAGAGCAAGGGATAAAAGATTAGAAAACATCAAACTATCAAATAGTGAATGACTCTAGTTCAAATTCTGAAAAAAATAGATTTAGATGTGGAAAAATTTTCAAGTATCTAGAAATACATGTAAACACACTTTTATAATTATATTTTGTTAAATCACTTTTTACTCTACAACCTTATCTTGCAATGTAAACTGTTTTTCTGAATATAAAAAATAAAAATAAAATTTGTAGTGATATGTGAGGTCTTAGCTCTGTGAACATGCTTTGGGAGTTAAGTGAATAAATTCTATCTCCTTCACTACATTACCGATATGGAAATTTTGTCTTCATTTATCCTCTTTATTTTGTTAGTCCAAATTTCACTTTTCATTTGTTTATTTCGTGAACAATGGAGAGGATAATATTTTAGCTTTTAATCATAGAAATATATACTAAATCATATTCTTTTTCTTTAATATTAATTTCTTTAATGCTTTCTATATCACATGCTAATATTGTTATAAGATTCTTCTTTATCTACTCCTTGGAAGTGCAAATATAGTTCTAGTTTTTAGAACAAGAACAGATGCTATATCATTCAGATATTATCACCTTTCAGTGGCTACAATTACTTCATCCTTATCTACAGTTCTAAATTTCTATAAAACAAATTGCAGCTTTCTTTGAAAATAAGATAGTGATACTTTGTGTTGTGGAGAATAAAGAAAATAAATTGATAGCCATAGGAGGGCAAAATTAATCTAAGATAATAGCACTATTTGGATATCAACAGGAGTACAGTTAAAAAATGTGATAAATAGACTATATACCAACATGCCAGAACAGCACACCAGAAAAGTGGCACAATTTTATGAGAATATAGCAGCTTTTACCTTCAGGAGACATAAATAAGATATAATTATTATAGCTCTAGCCAGCAGTTCTTAATTAAAAAGCTAATATTCAAAACTAATTACAAATGGAAACCATCCTATATTGCCCCAATATTTTATGCATTAAGTGTTTCAACTTATGTAGCTTATTTTAATTATAAACAGAACAGTACAAAAATTATGATGTCACCCACTGTTATGCCATCATAGAAAAAGATCTGGACAAGAGATTTATTGTATTGAAATTATCACTATTTTCATTATTCAAACTTATAGATAAATCAATAAAGTCCTTTTAAAGTACATAATGTTCTTTTAATTTTCAATAATCAAATAAGTATGCATATTTGATAACCTATTTGCATTTTATACACTAAATATTCTATATAGGTTGAGAAAAGAAAGTAATATAACACATAACTATCCATAACACTTAAATGAAAAATTCTGTGATACATGGGTTCAGGAACTTAGACATTCTCACTGTGACTAATTGATAAATATTAACATTTGACTTTTTATATGTGTGGGAAATGTTACATGATTTAAGTCAGTCTTGGAATATATAGCTCTCTTTTCCTGATAATATTGCCAATGTTCATAAGATATTAATTCCTGAGGAATAAAATAGTTATAGGAATTTTATTCTCATATATATATATATATATATATATATATATATATATATATATATATATTTATATATATATATCTTTTTTAATATTTATTTTTTAGTTGTAATTGGACACAATAACTTTGTTTTATTTATTTATTTTTATTTGGTGCTGAGGGTTGAACTCATTAATTTGCAGTCCGACTAGCATTATTTCCTCCCATATTCTAGCCAATAGCCATTATTATTTGTATTCTTGATAATTGCCATTGTGACTGGAATGAGATGATATATCAACGGAGTTTTGACTTTCATTTTGTTGATTGCTAGATATATTGAAATGTTTTCATATATTTGTTGGCCAATTATATATATATATATTTTTGTTCAAGAAGTGTCTTTTTAGTACTTTCGTCCATTTATTAATTGGGTTGCATTTTTTTTTTGGTGTCAAAATTTTGAGTTCTTTATATATTCTTGATATTAATTCCCTGAGGAAAATGCAGCAAATGTTTTCTCCCATTCTGTAGGCTTTCTCTTCATGCTCTTAATTCTTTCCTTTGCTATGCAGAACTTTTTAATTTGATGCTGTCCTACTTACTGAATTTTATTATATTTCTTGTGCTTTAGGAATCTTGCTAAGAAAGCTGGTTCCTGTGCCAACATGTTGGATTCTTGGGTCTACATTTCCTTCTAGAAGTTCCAAAATTACTGGCCTAATTCTTAGGTCTCTCTAAATGTTGACTTTTGTGCATGGTGTGAAATGGGAGTTAAATTTCATTCTTTTACAAATACATTTCCAGATTTTGCAGCATCATTTGTTGAAAAAGCTATCTTTTATCCAAAGGATGTTTTTTGGCAACTTCGTCTTGTATAATTGTATTTATGTGGATTTGTTTATGTGTCTTCTTTTCTATTTCATTGGTCTCATGTCTGTTTTCATGCCAGTACCATGCTGTTTTTGCTAATAAAGCTTTGTAGTATAATTTGAAAATGGGTGTTTTGATGCCTCCAGCATCCCTTATTTATTTATTTATTTTTAAAGATTGCTCAGGCTATTCTAGGTCTCTTATTTTCCCAAGTGAATTTTAGTATTCTTTTGCTAGTTCTATGAAGAATGTGATGGTTATTTTGATGAGAATTGCATTGAATCTGTACAATGCTTTTGTTAGTATGTGTGTTTTAATAATATTGATCTGCCTATCCAAGAACACGAGAAGTCTTTTCTTCTTCTAAGATCTTCAATTTCTTTCTTCCGTGTTCTATATTAGTTTTCACTGTTGAGGTCCTTGACATCCTTTGTTAGATTAATTCCCAAGTTTTTTTTTTTTTGAGGTTATTGTGAATGGAATAGTCTTCCTAATTTCTTTTTTAGTAAGTTCATCATTGTATTATAGGAAAATGATTGACTTATGTATGTTGATCTTCTGTCCTGCTACTTCACTAAATTTGTTTATTAGCTCTAGTATTCTTCTAGTAGAGTTTTTTGTGTCTTCTAAATATAGGATCATATCATTAAGAAACAGAGATAATTTCACCTTACCTTTTTTATTTGTATCCCTTTGATTTTATTCTCTTGTCTGATTGCTCTGGCTAGAGTGTTGGAGACTATGTTGAATAAGAGTGATGAGAATGGGCATCTTTGTCTTGTTCCTGTTTTTAGAGGAAATGGTTTTAGTTTTTCTACTTTTGGTATGATGTTGGCTTTGGGTTGAGATTTTATATATATATATATATATATATAAAATCTATATATAAGATATTTATATGTATATATAAATATCTCCATCCTTTACAATGTTAAGGCAAGTTCCTTTGATCCTTAATTTCTCTGGTGTTTTAACCATAATTGGTTATTGCACTTTGTGAAATATTTTTCTGCATTTATTGAGATAGTCATGTGTTTTTTATCCTTAATTCTGTTTATGTGATGAATTACATTTACTAATTTGCATATGCTTAACCAACCTTGCCTCCCAGGAATGATACCTACTGATTATGGTGCAATATTTTTCTAATATTCAACATTAATTTTATAGTGTGTTAAGTGAAGACATGGCCACACAATGAAGAGGCATCTTGTGTGTGCCATGCCTATAGTGAGTGCAGGTCAGAAGATTCACACTCCATGTCCTGATAGGATTACACAGCATTTGTATTTTTAAAACTCCTTTTAGTGTATGTGTGTTTTTCTGTGTGTTGTTTTCATGTAAACTATAATTTTTTTAAATTTAATACAATCCATTTTTTATTAAAAATATATTTTTTTGTAGATGAACACAATATCTTTATTTTATTTATTTATTTTCCTGTGGTGCTGAGGATTGAACCCAGTGCCTAGGCAAGTGCTCTACCACTGAGCTATACCCTCAGTTCCTCCAATCCCTTCTGTACATAATTTGGTAGAAAATAAATAATTGCAAAATTAATATCATGCAAGGATGGGTTAGAATGTTACATTTACCTACAGGGATCATTTTTTCTTTAAATACTAAAGATTTGAAAGTACTCTGAATTTTCTTCAAATATTTATTTAAATATAAAATTCTTCTAATTTGTCCTTTTGCCTTTGTCTTCCATAATGGGGGGATAATTAAACTCCTGGATTAAATATAGTGTAGGGAACTGTTTTAAAACTAACTCACCTATGTGTGTGTATTGGATGTGGGAGTGCTGTGCTACTTTGTTATATAAATACTGTAGCTAATTTCAAACTCTCCATAGTTGACCCTGAACACAGAATTAGGAAGAGATATGCACAATTATCTCTGATGAGTATGTGCAAGACAGCTCCACCAAATCACGAGTTTATGTGCCATGTTGGAAAGAATATTTATATTGGACCTCTTGGGCTTCTCTCCTCAAAAGTGTTTTTATGTTAATAAATCGTATTCTATCAACTATTCAAAAAACTAATATTTTTTTATTATTAATCAGCACAAAGGTCAATAATTTCTCAATATTTTAAAAACATTTTCATTATTATTCATTTTAAAAGTGAATCAAATACTTCTATGTCATAAAATCAGGGTAGAAGAAATAATTATAAAAGAAAACAAATAAAACATAGAGCCATCTGCCAAGTCTACAATATTTGATGAACTCATACTGTGTGACCACTGCTATACAAGTTACTCTAGAAAGGTAGAAATAAAACATATTTATTGCTTATATAATGCCTTTAATTTTGCATAGCTTACGTAATCACTAAACATATGTCAATGGATTTTTTTTCCTTACAGGTGAAGAAATGCTGCTATTTAAAGTAATTTGTGTTATTTTGCCCAAACTAAGATTTGAAAACAAATTTAAATGATAACAAAATGCATCCTTTTCTCAATGCACTTAAATAATTAGTATCCCTCAGCAAATATTTTTGAGTGCTGTGCAAAACTAAGCACATTTAGTGATGGAAAATACACTCACCTCCCCTCAAAAACTTGAGATACTGAAGAAAGCAGGGATAATTGTAAAGAAAACTGGGCTTTAGCTTGAATGCATGTGTTTCTAAAGTTTAATATATTTAGGATCCGGGGATTTGGGAAATTGGGTTTGAGAAAAAAATATTTTAAAAATATTTTTTAAAAAATAAATTTTATTTTAGGTTTAAAAGAAATAGTTTTGTATGAAAATAACCCACTAGGATATGGCATCTTGAGGGCATAAGCTAAAAGGCAAATGCCATGGTCCAACTTAGAGACTAAATTAGACAGATCTGTGGAGATAAAATGATGATATCAAGTTGAAAAATATTTATAAGTTAGAATCCATAGAAAGGAAAGAGAGATTTGTATATGCTATTGTTGACCTGTTTACATTTCGCTGATGAAGTGCCCAAATGGGAACTGCTGTCACAAACTATGCTTCTAAGGAACGTGATTTAAAACAGACATCAAGGATATCTTAATTTTATAACCAAACAAGGTAAAGCAATTATTTGCAGGTTAATGAATGTATTCTGTTCCCAGCATGTTGGTCTCAATCTGTTGGTTTATATGCCATCTCTCAGAATGAACTACAGCTTCATAAATTAGTACCTAAAATATTTCATATTGGTAGGCTTGCTATTGAGCCTCCAGATCTCCACACTTTTTTGTTAAAGATGATTACAAACTTTACCATCCACAAATGTACATGTTTAGCACATAATTAAATATAGTATTCTTAGATTTGTTCCTAATGTATGAACCAGTTTGAAACAACATCACTGTCTAACAATTTCTTTTGTGTCTAATGAAATATATTCTTCTTTCAACACAAGATAGATGGCCTGATTTTCTAGTTATTTTTAAATGAAGTATGTACTAGAGATTATCTCTTTTAATTGAAAGGTTATTGACACAGGATTTTATAAGAATTTACAGATAGTGAACTTATAAAGAAAGTTTTTTTATATGTTAAAGATTTTTGATTTGATAATACCTAGTTTTAATTTGCAATTCTCTGACTGCTAGAGATGGTGAGCATTTTTTCATGTACTTATTGATTGATTGTATGTCCTCCTCTGAGAAGTGTCTGTTCAGGTCCTTGGCCCATTTGTTGATTGGGTTATTTGTTTTCTTATTGTTTAACTTTTTGAGTTCTTTGTATACTCTGGATATTAGGGCTCTATCTGAAGTGTGAGGGGTAAAAATTTGTTCCCAGGATGTAGGCTCCCTATTTACTTCTCTTATTGTTTCTCTTGCTGAGAAAAAACTTTTTAGTTTAAGTAAGTCCCATTTGTTGATTCTTGTTATTAACTCTTGTGCTATGGGTGTCCTATTAAGGAATTTGGAGCCCGACCCCACAATATGTAATCGGAGTCAACTTTTTCTTCTATCAGACGCAGAGTCTCGGATTTGATATCAAGCTCCTTGATCCATTTTGAGTTAACTTTTGTGCATGTCAAGAGAAAGGGATTCAGCTTCATTTTGTTGCATATGGATTTCCAGTTTTCCCAGCACCATTTGTTGAAGATGCTATCCTTCCTCCATTGCATGCTTTTAGCCCCTTTATTAAATATAAGATAGTAGTAATTTTGTGGATTGGTCTCTGTGTCCTCTATTCTGTACCATTGGTCCACCCACCTGTTTTGGTACCAGTACCATGCTGTTTTTGTTACTATTGCTCTGTAGTATAATTTGAAGTCTGGTATTGCTATACCACCTGACTCACACTTCCTGCTATACCATCTCACTCCAGTAAGATTGGCAGCCATTATAAAGTCAAACAACAACAAGTGCTGGTCAGGATGTGGGGAAAAGGGTACACTTGTACATTGCTGGTGGGACTGCAAATTGGTGCGGCCAATTTGGAAAGCAGTATGGAGATTCCTGGAAAGCTGGGAATGGAACCACAATTTGACCAAGCTATTCCCTTCTTGGACTATTCCCTAAAGACCTTAAAAGAGCATACTATAGGGATACTGCTACATTGTTGTTCATAGCAGCACAATTCACAATAGCTAGACTGTGGAACCAACCTAGATGCCCTTCAATAGATGAATGGATAAAAAAAATGTGGCATTTATACACAATGGATTATTACACAGCACTACAAAATGACAAAATCATGGAATTTGCAGGGAAATGGATGGCATTAGAGCAGATTATGCTAAGTGAAACTAGCCACTCCCTAAAAAAACAAATGCCAAGTGTCTTCTTTGATATAAGGAGAACAACTAAGAACAGAGCAGGGAGGAAGAGCATGAGAAGAAGATTAACATTAAACAGGGACGAGAGGTGGGAAGGAAAGGGAGAGAGAAGGGAAATTGCATGGAAATGGAAGGAGACCCTCATTGTTATACAAAATTACATATAAGAGGAAGTGAGGGGAAAGGAAAAAAAAACAAGGGGGAGAAATGAATTACAGTAGATGTGGTAGAGAGAAAAGATGGGAGGGGAGGGAAGGAGAGGGTGGATAGTAGAGGATAGGATAGGCAACAGAAAGTAACATACAGATAGTATGGCACTATGTGAAAAAGCGGATGTGTAACGGATGTGATTCTGCAATCTGTATACGGGGTAAAAATGGGAGTTCATAACCCACTTGAATCAAATGTATGAAATATGATATGTCAAGAACTATGTAATGTTTTGAACAACTAATAATAAAATTAAAAAAAGATACCTAGTTTTAATTTTAAGAAATAAAGATATTTACAAACACATCTGATTAAAAATCATGAAAAATTAATGAAAACTTCTTTAATTTTTATGGTTACATTGATATATGGAGAGTAGGTATTTTTATCTGTTTAAGGATTGTCTGGATTTCAGCTTCCATTGAATTTGTACTTATTATCTGCATGAAAGATTCATAAAACCCTCTGTGATTGCCTTTTATATAGGACATTAACTTTCTCAAACCATTAAATATCTATAGGTCTTGACAATATCATTGTGATCCTGGAGGATGAATCCATTTTTCATCTTAATTAAGCATTCAAATAATTGAGTGGAAGAGGATTCCCATTTCGTTTAACCTCCTCTTGTCAACTATGTACTTTATGCTATTTACATATATCCAATTTCATATTTTCAAGACCTATGTATTACTCACCTAGAAAGTTAGATATAATATGGGCAAATATTTAGTTAACTAGTTCCAGTAAGTAAAACTATATTCATTTTGTATTGCATTATTAACTCTAAGATGAAATCTCTTGAAAAAAATAAATATTCTTGTAAATGAGAGCACCATTTTTTCTCTCTCATTTGAAGGTGTTCATTGAGATGTTCCAACTAGAAAGGCGAAATCATTTTTTACTCTCTCTTCTTCCATATGGTGCTATATGGAATCCATTGCTAAGATATAATTATTCTAGCTTCAAAATATTTATTGAACCTTGGATCCCATACATATATGAGAATTCATTTGTTTTCTGCTTTCAGAAAGCCCATGTTTCACAGAGTTGTGCCATAATGACACATTTCAATAAGTTCTGTGGTTATGCATATTGCATAATTCAACCTGATAACAACTGTATACAAATTTTAAGTTATGATAATATGAGAACCAGATCTTATCAATACTTAAATGTTTACATTTATTTTAGAAAATAAGCATGGCATTAAAAAAAATAATCTTCCTTTGTAGTAAGCCAATAGCTAACATTATGCTGAATGGAGTAAAACTGAAATCTTTCTAAGAACTGGAATAAGACAAGCATGACTACTTTCACCACTTTTATTCAACACAGTGCTAGAAGATCTAACCAGAGAAATCCATCAAGAGAAAGAAATAGGAGACAACCGAAATTGGAAATAGAACGCTAAATGGTTTCTCTTTGTAGATGACATGATCTTGTATACAGAAAACCTCAAAGACTCTGTCCAAAATATATTAAAACAAATAAATTAATTCAGATAAATTGCATGATACAAAATTGACATATAAAAATAAGTGGCATTGCTATATTCCAATAGTGAACTATCTGAATTAGAGATTAAGAAAGCAATCTTATTAACAATAACTACAAAATATTAAAATACTGAAGAACAAATTTAACCAAAGAGGAAACATATATTTACAATGAACAACATAAAGCACTGATGAAAGAAATTGAAGGGAACACAAAAAAGTGGAAAGACATTCTATATAAAATTTTCATAGTACCAAAGCAATTTTAAAAGTCAGTGTAATCCCTATCAAAATTTCAATGACTGTAAAAAATTAGACAAAATAATCTTAAAATGTATACAAAACCTCAAAAGATCTCTGAACAACCAAAGCCATCTTCAACAAAAGCAACAAAGCAAGAGATATTGCACTACCTAACTTAAAAATATAGAAGGCTACGGTAATCAAGACATCGTGTTATTGGTATAAAACAGACACACAGACCGGTGGAACACAATAAAGAGCCTAGAAGTAAACTCACACATCTATAGCCAACTAATATTTCAAAAAGGTGCTAATAACACTTATTGGAAAAAAATACTGTCTTTTCAACAAATGGTGCTGGGAAAATTGGATAGCCACAAACAGAAGGATGAAACTAGACCCTTTCCTCTCATGAGATAATATATTTTTAAATGGATTAAAGACTTAAATTGAATGCTTTAAAATATAAAATTACTAGAATAAAGCATAGGGGAAGTGATTCATGTAAGTGGAATAGAACAATATATTTTTTGATAAGTTCTAAAAGTATAGGAAACAAAAGCAAAAATAGACAAATCAGATTACATCAAACAAAAATTGTTTAAACAGCAAAGAAAACAGCAGGGAAAAGACAACCTATGAAATAGGAAAAAATGTTTGTAACCTAATACAGAGTTGATATCTAGAATTTATAAGGAATTCCAAAAACTCAATATCAACAAAAATTAATAGGTGAACGCTCTAAATAGACATTTCTCATGACATTAAGTCATACAAGTGTCTTTTTATAAAGAGTACTTAATGTCAATAATCATAAGGAAATACAATCAAAACCAACATGAGATATCTTCTTACTTTAGTAAGAATGTCTATGATCAGGCTAAGGATAACAAGTCCTGGCAAGGATGTGGAGAAAACAAACACTTGCACATTGGTGGTGTGAATGTGCAAGTTATTTCAACCATTATGGAAAACTGTATGCAAACTCCTCAAAAATTAAAAATAGAACTCCTATATGTATGAACCTGCAATCCCATTTCTGGTACATGTACAAAGGAAATGAAATTAGTATGTTGAAGACATCTACACTTCCAGGTTCATTGCATCACTATTTATAATAGGCAAGAAATGAAAACAACTTAAATGCCCATCAATTGATGAATGGATACAACAAAAAGTGGCACACATACACAGTGCAATACTGTTAATCCATAAAAACAATGAAGTCCTGTCATTTGTGATAACATGGATTGAATTGGAGATCATTTTTAAAGGAAGTAACTCAGTAAGTCAGGAACAGCAAGATAAGTACCACATGATCTCACTCATGTGGAATCTAAAAATAGAAGATGATATCATAAAAGTTGATAGAATGGTTTGAGAATAAAGGAACCTCAAGGATAAGCAAAGGTTGATCAGTTTGTATCATATTACAGTCAGATAGCAGCAAGTTATGGGTTGGTATTGTATAATAGTGTGACTATAGATGACAAATATGTACTACATATTTCCAAAAGGAAGAAGAAAAATTTGAAAGTTCTTACTAAAATAAATGATGGATAATAATGGATAATAATGTCCATCACATTTCACAAAGTACGTGTATAAAGACATGAATTGGTGTGAATATACTTTGTATACAACCAGAGATAAGAAAAAAATGCTCTACATGTGAAATAAAAATTATAATGCGTTCTGCTGTCATATATGAATAAAAAATAATAATAAAAATTAAAATTAAAAAAAATGATGGATTAGGATTATTTTGCTTAACCTTACTTAAACATTACAAAATTCATGCATGTATCAAAATATTTTACTACCTCATTAATACATTCAATTTGTATGTTTTTGTGTGTGAATTAAAATTAAATGTAATCTAAATAAAATAGAAATGAATAATTTTTCTCTCAGGATTGAAACATAAATCCATTTCTTGATCAATGGAAAATCTTATTTAGTTGTGCAAAATCAACTTTAATCAATTTTTTATGTTGCTTGTCAAGATCTAAGCAAAAGAATTCTTTGAGCTGGGTACAGTGGCACATTCCTGTACTCCTAGAGATTCTGAAGGTTGAATGGCAAGTTCAAGTTTGAGGGAACATTTCCGCACTTAATGAGATCCTGTGTCAAAATAAAATAAATTTAAAAGAAGGTTTTGGGATGTTGATCATTGGTAAAACATCCCTTGGTGTATTCTTCAGCATCAAACGTATTTTTGACCATGTTAATATATTACCTGATATAAGAATGGAAGGTTTAATAATTATGTTTTTAATAACTATGAGAGTAAAACACATGTCATGTTAGAAGGCTTGAAACATATATTTCTTAACGTTTTGTTTGGTATTTAAAAATCTCTTGTCTGGCAGAATTAAATTTATTTTTAAAAATTGAGCTTAATGAATAAAAACATAGTGTTTAAAGAGTCATGTGGTAAAACAGGTGAACCTTTCATACCTAAGGTGTGTATAATTTATTATTTACACAATATTGGTATTTGAATGTTCAAGATCCTATAGATTTATGATGACTCTATACCATTTCTGTATAAAGATGATTATAGAAGAAAGTAATTTTTCTTGCCTTTTTTATTGTTTTTTTTAGTTATACATGACATTAGGAATCATTTTGACAAAAAAGCATGGAATATAGTTTGTTCTAATTCAGTCCCTGTACTTCCTCTTTGCCTGATCCTCTTCCTTCCCTCATTTTCTTCCTTCTACTCTTTTGGTCTTTTTGCTATTGACTTAATATTTTTTTAAATTAGTGTCTTGTGGATGTACAAGATGGTGAGATCCCAATGGTATCTCTATCTATCTATCTATCTATCTATGAAAGGTAGGTCAGACTTATTCCACTGTCTTTCTCTATCTCAGCTCTCCCACTTCCTTCATTCTCCTTGGTCTACACCAATGATCATTCTTCTGTTCTTTCTTTTTTTTATTCCCCCTATCCTTATTTTGGATTAGCTTCTGCGTATCAGAGAAAACATTGTAGCTTTGCATTTATTTTTTCTTTGTATTCAGTTTTCTTTATATTGGGGATTTAAATTTATTTTAAAATTAAAATTACAATTTATTTTAAATAAATTTAAGTTTATTTTCAAATTTACTTCACTTATTAGATGGTGTCAAGTTCCAAACGTTTACTATTATTGTTCTTTTCCTATAATCAAATTATTCTGAGAATATACTGTCACTTTGTTACTTGGGATTAAAAAGAAATAACATAGGACTAAACATTAGCACAAACAGAATGGTTGACTTCTGCTTAATTTTTATGGTATCACAGGCATCTTTGAACCAGTATCACAGAACCACAAACTCAGAAATTATCTTTTATTATGTTAAAATTTTTAAATGCAATCATGTATGAATAACTGTCAAGGAGGTTTATAGGGTGGGCTTAATTGTTATGAATTCTTAATTATGAATAAATTTATAATATTCCATTTTTGAATCAATAGATTTCTTAAAATAATGTGCCTATTAAGGGACCAATAAATAACCCTAAGACATTTGAAGTTAATATTTCTGTTATTCTAAAATATTTTGTATTAAATCTAATTTTTCTATAGCATTTTATAAATAATTTTATAAATAATACATGGAGTTCCAACTAAAGCTAAAAAATACGAAAACTGTAAATGATAATTTGTATTTTGATTATATTTAGAAGTTAAAATGTTTATTTTTGTTTTCTATTCTCTCTCTCTCTTTTATTTATTTTTTTTTTTACAAGTACTGGTTATCTGTTATAACCTGCAAATTAGGTGGCAATTAGGTTTCTATATAAAATGATATGAGTTTAGTGAAATGCTTTCTTTGTTTCTGGACTATGTGATCAAGTAATAGCATTTGAACAAAATGTAATATTTGGGGAAATTCTAGTTAGTGACCATGGATCCTCTATAATTACTTATTTAATGAGTATTTACGTGGTAAAGCATCACTGCAATGTTTTATACTGGAAAAGGAGCATATATAGTGCCTCTCTATCTCTCATTTCCTCTCCAAATATGCATGACACAATCAGAATGATAATTCTTTTGAATATAAAGCAAAAATAAATGCAATAAGCTTAAATGAAGCTGTAGGGTGTCAACTATAATGGGTAAAGTTTTTTCTAGTCTCCAATATTTTCTCTGTGTTTACATTGTTGATCCCAATTCACTACAGGATACTATGTGTCAGAGACCTGATAGGACAGAAATGGAATATTCAAGATGGGTTATTGAGAAGAGTGAGGAAGTACTATAAAAATGATATAAAAAGTCAACACTGAGTCACCCAGTGCTAGGGGAATTACTACTGCTTCTAGGTGTCAAGTGGCAAGAACAGGGAGTTATTAATTAATCCAAAAAGAATTGCTTTAAGTTAGGAAGAGCCCTCCTGTGGAAGGAACCAAATCCTGTCTCCTGAAGGAGAAAGCTTGGAAAAAAAATTAGCACCCTTCTTTACTCCCTCATCCTCTCCTAAAATACATTATTCCCTCTTCCTCTCCTAAAATGCATTACCCTAAAGTGCAAGAGCAAACGAGAAGCCCAGGGCCCAGTGATGCCATCCTTGAAGGTCGAGTCTCCTAGGAAAGCATGAGCTAATGAGAAATAAACAACATAAATGCAACCACTGTTGATAGTTCAAAATACTCAAAATCTGTTTAGGAAAGGAGATGATTCTTTTGAGATTGTTGACAACCAACAGGAATGTCCTTAGCAAGGGGGACTTTGTAGGTTTTTCATCCATTAAAAACAAAATGCAACTAAATAAATTCTACTAGCATTCTCTATTAACTGTAATCTTCCTACATCCTTTTTCCCCTTAGCATTTCCTATCATGTACACTATGTGAAATTGAATACTGCCCTCGGCTGAATATGTGATTACTCTCTTCTTTGTCACTAATTGCAGTGGATACCCTGTCATTAGGCAAAAAAGGCAGACTGCTAATGATCTAATTCCAACATTCTCATTCAAATTACTCAGTATTCTGGCCCTGTCACTGATTAATTCTGTCATCCTACTGCCCATGCAATTAATAAAATTATACTGAGTAAGTATGCCAGATGCTATGAATTTTGATGTTGAATATTCATGTGTTAATATGAAGGTATCTGAAGCACTCTTAAATTTTGAAAATATGTACAGACTGAAAACTCTTAACTTTAGTTATCTGTCAACATTTGACATATTTTAACTTCATTTACTATTTTTGCTAATGCCCAAAATAATGATTCTTCAAATTTTAGAGGTTTATTTTACTTAATATTACCATAGCCCTTTTTTGTTTGTTTGTTTTGGAATATACATAGTCTAAAATATTGCCTGTCATATAGTAAGCTCTTAATAAATAAATACTGAGTATCTGAATGAGTCAGATTTCATGGTCTTTCTCCTCAGGGTTCAAAGACCACAGGCAGTGCTGCCTATCATGATGTAAGAAACAAACCAAATTTTATTAGCTATAGTGAAACTCAGGAGCAGCTGAAGACTGAGTCACAGATAAGTATAGAGAAATACTATTATTATTAACTTTCTATTAAAAGATGAAACAATCCCTTAATGATCTCCAAAATTCATGTTAATGTCAAAAATTTGTGACATATGTTAATGCATATCCAACATAAGATTTTATCAAACTGTGTTACTTTTCTTTGAAAACTCTTTTCCTGTTTTCCATGGAGAAATTTTCAAGAAATTAAGAAAATGTCTGGAAGGGGTAGATACTCCTATTATCAATTTTCTAAGGAAGAATTTCTGAGATATAAAACTGAAATAAAAATTCCAGCTCATGACATTTAAGGAAAAATTCCAATGGATCTTGGGATCGTGATTTCAAAAGCATAGACTTTGAAGATTAATTCTATGATATTTGAAATTTCAAGTCATATACATTAACAGAAGAATTTGTTCAACAGGGCAAGTCATAAATTTCAAGAGCACAGGCACATGATTCTGAAAGAATTATCTAAATTTATCCTACCTTCCTTGCATTGTGGAGGCTAAAATGCAAAGTCATGCTTAAATACTCTCAGTTGTGGTCATATGGGGCTCTCCGGACAAAATATTATTTTGTTTTTGCCTAGAAGACAACATAACATCATACTTTAATGGTTGATGAAAAACAAAAGATTATTTAAACAGAGGCAAAGTTCGGAGCAACAAATACTGCAGCTAGTTTCACTATCCAGGCATCAGTAAATGAGGAAAATCACAATTCAATTGTTTCAAAGAAAATGCATTAATAAAATTAATTAATTTTAAGTTTTCCAATATTCTCATGTAAGTTAAACATGGAAAGAAGAGACTTTGAAATATTTCCAGAGTCATTTAGAACTGCAAAATCTATAAGTATAATTTTAAAATATTCCTCTGTTGCTTGCTTTTCCTTCTCCATCCAACAAACATTAATTGTTCTCATATTTGTGTACTTTATTCTTTTTTTGTTTTTTTTTACAGATTTGGAGCTCTTTTTTGTCTTTGTGATTTATTCATAGATCTCTGGCTCTAGCCTGAAACTTTCCCTGATGGATTATTTTCCACTGGATTCATAAAGAGAACATTTAAGTTGTAGTTGGATTCTACAACACAATCTCTGAGTCTCAGCTTCCTCATCTTAAAAGTTGAAAAATCTCATTGCATAATGTGTAGCCATTCCACTCTGTATCAAAATCAAATGCCCCTATACTATCTTTTGCACATATTATACTTTGCATTTCCTCTGCACCTACCATGACTCTGGTCTTCATTACGTTTTTTGCCTATGCATGTTTGACAGAAATATTACTATCATGTATACTTGTAATTTCTGAAAAAATGGTCACCTCTCATCGGTGTTGGATTAAAACCTACAAACTTCAGAGACAGGACAAGTTGAGCAAAAAATTCATTGTAATTTATTCTAGCAAAGAACTTAACAACAACTTTCAGTAAACTACTTGCAAACTACTTGTTACTGAAATATAACTATTGCAATCTCAAATAACAAGTACATACCAAGATAACTGAAGTTTAACTTTTATTTCACTATGCAGGAGATTAGGAAGAACTGTTACTTGAGTGCACACAATTTTACATTCCCCTGTGTGTTACAGATTTAGCATCTGGCCTGGTTAGCAAAGGAAATAAATAATCCCAAGAATTTACTTCCTGGTACAAAATTAGGATTTATTGTAATATAACTCTTTCCAATAGTATTTATTATTTATTTCTGGGAAAAATTGATGATTAATCCATTGATTGTTTTTATGCCAAGACAGCTAAGTAATTTTTAAAATTCTGTACAAATTACTATAATTTTAAAATGTTTTTTATCCCTAAAGTCATTAAAATTCAATTCAATTCCATTTTTAGAGAATTTCTAATATGTGAGACATATATTAGACTTATTTAGAAATAAGTTTCTGTATAAGTAATCATGCTTTTCAAACAAGATTTGCATAAGCAGATAGTAGTAGAAGTTTCAAGATCTAATGCAGCATTCATATCTAAGAAGAATAATTATTTCCATAATATTTCTGATGTTTATAACTGGGTTTCTATGCATCTTCCAGAAAAGAAAAAAGAGGAAAATATCATTCATTTACTCTAAGTAATACAGTATTTGCAATGAAAATTAAATGTTTTATGTCTGGTATGACTTTGTTAGGTAATTAAGAATCCCACAGTTAAAATACAAGGATTAATTTATGATTTCCAATTATAGTATAAACAATCAGTCTTGAGTGGTATGGTGACACATGTCTGTTCTCTCTGAGGCAGGAGGATCAGAAACTTGAGACTGGTCTGGACAACCAGGAACCTGTCTCTCAAATAAAAATAAAAAAGGGATGAGGACCTAGCTTAGTTCAGAGAGTTCCCTGTGTTAAATCTCCAGCAACACACACAAACACACATACACACATACAGAAATCCACGTTAGCACAGTGGCAGAGTGCTTTCGAGCATGTACAAGGCACTGAGTTCAATTCTCAGTACCATTAAACAAATAAATAGAAAATGAGAAAACTGTTTGCATTTTAAAAATATTAAGTTGCTAAATGTATAGTAGACAAGATAATAGAATGGAAGTTAGAACTCCTTTGCGCTTAGATTTTGCATAAAATCAGTTATTCCACCTGATATATATCTTCTAAAGTGTCTGGGTTCTTTATTTATCTGTAACAATAAAATGTTAGGATTACATACACTCTAATCTTCCTTCCATACCTAATCAATTTTAATAATTAGGAAAATTTTCAAATAAAAAAGGTAGCATAATAAAGTATAAAACTCTGATCTAGTTATCTTCAATCTTCTATATTATACAAATTTGCAAGATTGTGACAATCTGTGTGACTGTTTTTAATGATTGTTTCATAAACTCTTGCAATGAATGTGTA